>NC_041400.2:177956512-178176512 GCF_900747795.2 Erpetoichthys calabaricus | reverse complement strand
TTACAACAGGTTTTGCAAGAGAGAGTTATAATAAAAAAAAATATTTGAATATGCCACTTGAGTGCTGAAACACACAGCGACATTCACACACAAAGAAGCTCAAGTATCTGGATAAAAAAAAAACGGCATGAAAATACTGCGGACAAAGTATCTTCTGTTTAAGTCAGAAAGAATATTGTTTCTGGCAGTTAACACATCGCAAAGAGGCAGCTTACATAAGACACCATTTATCTACATAACAGAATGCACAACACGGAAAAGAAAGGAGCGGCTGAATGCCCGGCATTTCTATGGATACGCAGCGGGGGTTACGCGTATAAAAAGCTTCATCTGAAAAGGTGTTTGTTATCGAAGACAAATGAATACCTCTAGTAACCACAGAATTAATTTTTTGTGCTGCTTTGTTGGGAGCATAATAAATAACTGAAAAGGCTGCATGCGTTATGCTTTATTAGAGCAGGGCATTGTTAGCAGAGCTCGAAGGTCGCCGGCCATTCTTCTTCTTCTTCTAACGGCTCTTTGTGCGCTGGCATCGGACGGGCTTTTCGCTGCAGCGCTCACCTCCCAAAGTGCACGGCTTATCGGACTTAATAGAATGCACCGCTCCAGACTGAAAGGACACGAAGCGCAATAGATGTTCGGTTCAAAATCCAATTTATCCTCCTTTAGAACTGACAGCCCTTCACTCCTATTAGCATCGTGCCTGTACAGGGGGAAAGGGGCCGAGAGGCAGCCCACCCAGACATTGACAGACTGACTGACTGACAGCTCTGAACCGGACAGTTGGTGTGTTGGTGAGTGTGACTGGCGATGGACTAGTGCGCAGTAAAGGGTCGGTGCTCATCCGGGAATAAAGTGAATAAATAAATGAATCAACAGATGTGCGATTTTTAACACACTTTGGATATACTCGTAATTTTGAACGAAATAAATACTACAATGCCCACTGGGTTATCAAGCGTTTCATCCTGCCTGTAAAAATGACCTGCTTTAAAAAACTGAGCAGATGTTGTCTCGGTTTGTAACACAACATTACGGTAAAAAGAACTTCATTTTTCATATACCATTTATACTCGTGTATAAGTTGGGTCTTGAAATCCGAAAAATCAATCATAAAATCGATTCAAAAATACGACACTTAATTTTTTTTTCTTTTACATCTTCATGCCTCCTCCAATCTCACATCAGTTTCTCAGACGCATCAAATTTTGTTGCAGCAACGCAGTTACAATTTCTTTCGCCACTTTACAACTTTTAATTTAAAACCAGCTTTATACTTTCTTCTGATCGAACGCTCCATCGTAGATAAGGGATTCTCTTACGATAAAGGTGTATGAGGGTGTGAGATACAAAAAATACAAAACAGTGCAAACGTCGCTTCAGAATAGTTCGGGTATTACTGTGTGGTCACGTAGGCACACTACATGGAGAAAAAAGGCTGTGTGCTCCGTGGTTACTCTCTCAGGTGGGCGTTAGCATATCGTAATCTCTTGGACCAATAGCGTGACTTTTCCGCATTCAACTTATAAGACTGACATTATAACCCCCGACTTATCCGCAGGAAAACTTAAATGCGAGTATATACAGTATATGTGAGACAATCCGTGATATGATTTAAATACGTATATGAGCATGGCCTGATGGGTAACATATTTAGGAGGTGGAGGAGGCTACCAGAAGGAGTTTGACGAGTAAAAGAAAATTAAAGAATGTTAACTGCTTGAACCACAGTGTCGGATTCATATCTATTTGGTTGCGGAACACGACAATATCCTTATTAAATAAATCTAACCTGCGTCGGCGCATTAAATAATGCTGGTTTGCTAGGCACAAAACATGCACATACACATGTATTGTGATACAGGCTTCAAAATACTGTAGAGTCAGCAACGAGCGCCACAATGGCTGGACTCTCTTCTCTTTACATGGCTGTTTGAGGTGGCTCACTGTCCTTAAAAGGACTGCTCGCCTTTTGTCACAGTAGCTTGGAAAGCACTTGCGATTGTGCAGAGTTGCCATTTTTATATGTGCTCCTGTATGAGGGGCAGAGGGGCCATAGTGTTCACATGTAAACCAATTGATTATATTAAAAAAATATATGAATAATGGCCTGTCAGGCCCCTCATACTCCTACTATTGATGATGCAATGGCAGTTCAAACTTTTGGTGACTCGTCCCTGCCTGATGTAACTTTAACCTGTTCAGCATTGTTTCAATACAATACCCCCACTATACAGTACATTTTTGTAAAAACAGAGAAAATAATTGATATATACCTCTCATATATTGTGGCCACCAGGGGGCTCTATTGTTATCTTGCACCCCAAAACACGATGCTGAGTCTCATTATTTTAGCAAAACCAGCTTTATTCAGCTTGAAATAGGAACAGCATGGTTGTTTATTGTAGCATGATCTGCCAATCTCCTCTACACAGACACAAAGTCAAGCAGGGTTGTGGCCAGGTTAGTGGCCCTGCATTTACAATGTCCCTTTAATCACCTATCGGAGACACGCGCTAATAGTGTGATCTCGGTCGGCTCAGAATTGTTTCCGCAGCGCTATGTGCTAACCTGCGGTTACCTCTGCAATGGACAAGCAGCCCTTCACAGACGCTGAAATCACGCTTTGGTGTGTCGTCCTGTTGGGGGGAGGGGGGGTCCCAAATGAGTTTAGAAACCTTACAACCTCACAATATACACACGTGTCAGACACCGCCCTGGTAAAGGTATGTAATAACCCACTGAAATGGTTTACCGCTAACTTTGTCCTCTTTGTCTTCTTCCCTCACAGTAAACGCACCTAACCCTGTCCGTTCCCGTCCGACTGCCATAAAGTAGGGCACCCCAGGAGATGGCCTCTTTTAAGGCCCGAACAAGGGGCAGGATGGGGCACCCTACCGTTGAGATGCACAAGAAGCTTATGAGAAGTCCCAAACCAGGGGGCAACATAAAGTCGTGCATTTTCTTTTCATTTTCTCGATCTGTTTATTTAATTTGGTGATGAATAAAAAGGACAACCCAGTTGGCGTCAGCAGATAGAGAAATGGTGGTAAGTCTGCCTTCCCTCCTGTGCCGATGATTCAAACAGCATTCTAGATCTCAGCCTCAAGATTATCCTGCAACTTGGTAGAAGAGGACAACAAGTCTCCACGGCACTCAGCACTTTGCTGTTTGCCTTCTCCCAATCCCACTTCTGACACCAATGTCACGCCATAGCCACTGCAGTGCTTGCTGCCACCAAGTGCAGATGGATTCTCTCTCTTTACTCCATTCTTTTAGGTAGCCTGCTGTCAGTAAAAGGACTTTTAAAACTCTTTTTAGTGAGTTTCACGGTTACGAAATTGCATGCAAAACAAACTGTATGTGAAAGGTTTGTTTACCATTAATTATTTTATTTGTGGACGCTAGAGGTGCTGTTGCCCCGCTAAACCCACCAGACAGATGTCCAGGATACACGTGTAAAATAACCAAGAAAAATTTTCTTCAGAACTAGTGCACAAAGCACCGCACACTCCACAATTCACAAATCACAAATCAATAGTCAATTACAGTAATCCTCCTCTCCTCCCAGTAGCTCCGTCACTCTACCATTCAACTCCGGCTTCCTTGCTGGAATTCCCAAAGTCCTTTAAATAGTCCATGACCCGGAAGTGTTCCTTCTCCGGGTCAAATGCCACATCATCCTTTTCAAGTAGCCCTCAAGTACTGCGGGCTTCCATCCTCGTGACTCCAAAGTACTTCCGGGTTGTCATAAGAGTAATAGTCCCCAGGTTCTTTATGAACTCCCCCTGGTGGCACCCACGGCACCCAACAGAGCTGAGGAAACAGACTTCACGTCCCAGGATGCTTTGAGGGAATCCGGGGAACCGTTGCCATCCAGGGGAGCTGACACCTAGCACCCCGGGGGATGCAGTGCCCTAAAAAGGCTGCTTTCCTCCACTCTTTTCTTTCAGGGACGTCCCGGCTGGACTGAACCGGCGGCTGTCTATCATATATTGTAATGTTATAAATGGGTTTAGAAAATGGATATTATACATAACCATTCACATTTATTTATTTGGCTGACACTTTTATCCAAAGCAACTTATAACATTTGAGATACAACTGGTTACGTTACTTTTCTTTCTCTAACTGGAGTACAGGCGGGTGAAGTGACTTGCTCAGTGCCACACAGTATGAGGATTTGAACCCTCAACCTCAGGGGTTGAAGTCCAAAGGCCTTAGCCACTGCACCACACTGCCATAACTGATGGCAGCCTGCTCTGTGTTGGTCAAACAAGAACAGAAAATGTCATTGCACTGTGTCCATGCGACAGTAACTCTGAAATAAACTGATGACATCACATTTTGTTTTTATCAAAGCAAAACCTTACTGTTATCATTACAGAATATCTTTGTGTTATTATTTGACTAACTGAAAAGGCCTGTGGTGTTTCCACAGAGATCACCGAGGAGGAAAAGCCACATTCTTGTCACTTCGCTCTCAGCCCCTTGTTGTAATGTGGCCATGCAACTTATGAATCTCGGAATTGAAGGTAATCCAGACTAGCAGGGCTGCAATTAGAGGATCAAGAGGACCTGCGGGGCAAAGAGAGAGAACTCTGACTCAGGGAGATGCAAAAAAATGCAATGTCATTTGATTAACTTTTAATTTACAGTGCTGCCCTGCCTCGTGACCTCACATACTTTGTGTCTATTAACATTTAGATTCCCAAAATTTGAATCATAGCGCAGCTCAATCAAATATTTGTACAGATTGAATTTAATAAGCAGTGCAATCCCAAAGTGAACGGGACCAGCAATGGAGATGTTTGTGTTGGTAACTTTGATACCCTGTAGTGTAATACTGTACATGGAATGTAAAATTAATGGATCAACACCCTGTGTGTGATGTGGTAGGGGAACATAAGGATTTCCCCGAAGAAAAAAATTGAAAAACTCCAAACATATCACATACAGTGCATCCGGAAAGTATTCACAGCGCATCACTTTTTCCACATTTTGTTATGTTACAGCCTTATTCCAAAATGGATTAAATTCATTTTTTTCCTCAGAATTCTACACACAACACCCAATAATGATAGCGTGAAAAAAGTTTACTTGAGATTTTTGCAAATTTATTCCTATCCCAGGATTTAAAGCTGCCATGTTATCAAACTAAAATTAGTTCTGTTTTTGATTTCAACCTGAACACAACTCACAAA
Organism: Erpetoichthys calabaricus; assembly: GCF_900747795.2. Lineage (NCBI taxonomy): Eukaryota > Metazoa > Chordata > Cladistia > Polypteriformes > Polypteridae > Erpetoichthys > Erpetoichthys calabaricus. The sequence goes on along the minus strand of NC_041400.2, from coordinate 178,171,308 downwards.
AAAATACCCATTTGCTGCCAGGGCAGATTATACGGGTGGCTGCCCCAAACCTTTGATGTCTCTTGGCTATCTTTGTTACAATATATAAAATCCAACATCTGTCTGTCAGTATGTCTGTCTGTTCGCTTTTCACGAAAGAACTACTTAACGGATTTAGATCGGGTTATTTTCTATAATTTGCTTGAGCACTCCGGCTAATTTTGTGACTTCTCTCATTGTGCTAAGTATCATAGTTCAATTCTGGTACCGCATTATTTGTGTGATTCCAAGAGATGCAGCAGGCCAAGGGGAGGAGAGCGGGTCCCTCCTCACTCACGTGCCAGCCTCGGGGCATTCCTCACCTTCGTTTAGCTAGTGAACGAGAGAACCACTTCACAGATTTAGAATCGGGTTATTTTCTATAACTTGCTTGAACATTCCGGTTGATTTTGCGACTTCTCTCATTGTGCTAAGTATCATAGTTCAATTCCGGTACCGAATTATTTGTGTGATTCCAAGAGATGCAGCGGGCCAAGGGGAGGAGAGCAGGTCCCTCCTCACTCACGTGCCAGCCTCGGGGCGTTCCTCACCTTTGTTTAGCTAGTGAACGAGAGAAGCACTTCACAGATTTAGAATCGGATATTTTCTATAACTTGCTTGAACATTCCGGTTGATTTTGCGACTTCTCTCATTGCGCCAAGAATCATAGTTTGCTTGCAGGAGCGATATATTCACACTAATCCGAGACAGAGGGTGAGGGCCGAGGGGAGGTGGAAGCGTGACGTCAGGAGTGGGATCTGGGCAGGGGCCTCCTCACTATTCTGCTTCACTACTACTACACAGACAATATATATATTGCCACAAAAATGAGACATAAACAGATAAAGGTTTGGGGCAGCCACCCATATAATATGGTATCCTGGCTGCAAAGTCGTTTTTTTTTATCAATTAACAGCACTGATGTGCATACAACTGAGTCCAGAACAAGACTGACAAATAGGGAAAAGGTGTAGACTTTTAAAGGGAAAGACAGGAAGTGAGGTCATAGGGATCTGGCTCATGTTCTTCTGCCATTGGTTCGAGCCTGGAGGTGACATCACAGGGGCCGGAGCCGGTAAGGTCTTCTTCCATTGGCTCGGTCCCGGAAGTGATGTCAAGAGAGCCAGGTGAAATCTCCTGGGAATGGTCTACAGGTATGCCTCAGAACTGCCGTCACTCAAGCCCTTTAGCTGCCTCCCATGCACACGTGTGTGACAATATATATGTATATATCTATATATATATATATATATATATATATACTGTATATATACAAATATATATACACACACACACACACTGTTGTCACACGTGTGTGCACAGGGGCAGCATTAGGGCTTTGGTGACGATAATTACCCACCAAACCAACTTGTGTTCCAATGCCTTCCTTTCTGGTAGACTGACAGCCACTCCTTTGCTGATGTTACTTCCCTTGTTTGTCTGCCTGGACCCAGAAGTGACATCGTCAGGCAAAATTTCCTGTGTTTGATCTGCAGGGATAAGAAATAAAGAGTTAGCTCACCCCGCCTCCCCCTGGCCTGGAGTGGAATTACCTTCATTTGGTCCCGTTAGCTGCCTCCCATGCACACGTGTGTGACGGTGTCCATTTTAGGGTTGCAGAAGGCTTCAAAGTCTGTAGCACTACTGGGAGCAAGGAAAGAAATATATAGTGTTGTGAAATTATGGTGCTGAACAAGATAGGATGCTTGGGGTGCCAACTGGGCAATAAAATCCTGTTTAACTTGAACAAAAGGGCAAAAAAAGCAATGAAAATCAAGTACTACAGTGTGCAGTTTTAAACAGACGCTAGTCCGCCTAGGGAGACGATTGTAAGACTGGCTTGAGGCTCGTTTTGGCACAGAAGCCGGGCCCACATCAAAATGAGGCACAATCCTCTACGGTCACTCTGCTTGTATACTGTGCGGACGGGCAGAGGCAGGGCTTCTTTCAGTTTGGTGCCCTCAAGGGGCGTGAAAGAAGGAAGAGACAGGTCTGTTAGCGGCAGTGCCCCCTCTTGTATCGGGGTAGTACTACTGACTTCAGGTGAGACCGGAAAGCCACCCTCTGGTACACATGCGACACTCACAAAATTAGCCACCTGTGCCCAATTTTGAACTGTCAATTAAACCAGCAAGGACATCCTAGAAAAAGGGAACGAAATGTATGGACTGAAAGGGAGAATGTGCAGACTCCACACAGGCACATGCAGAGCGCAGGAGGAAGTCCACGGTCAACTGAATTGAATATCGCATGGCAAACCAATTTGCATTAAAAGTAGTAAAAACATACCGAGGTCCAGTAGGCTGATGGTTTCATCACCGAACTTCACTGCTCTCCTCGTCTCTCCGCTTTGTTACCAAGAATATTTGATCAAAAATACAGAGAAGTGACAAAGGTGGTTTTCAGAGTACAGTAGCGTGCAGCTTACAATGTGTAAAACTGCCCTGGGGAAACAAAGCATATACTGTATGATGAAATAATTTTTAATCAACTAATTGTTTCCTACTCCTTTTCCTCATTCAGATGTCATGAAATCTCTAAGTTTGCATACTTTTCCATCCCCAGAATTTTCTTTCTTCTTTGGTTTAACGATTTCATGTTTGACATCCACCCTTTCTCCAGGCAAATAAGGTCACTGTACTGCTCAACAGGAACTGACGCAGCCTTACATTTTAGGGCATCTTTCATATTTTCCTCACCCAAATGTGTAGTTTTACATTTTTCCTCATGTTTGCAAATGATTAATGCTGTGATCATCTGTTTGTCTAGTTTTGTGCCTGCTGGCAATTCTTAGGTTTGTTTATCTCAGTTTCACAAAAGCCAGTAGAAAAACAACAAAGACTGAGAAGGAATCCCCTTGTGCTCTGAACGCACCCGCCATTTCAGTTAGAGGACGAGTGATGTGGTGGGCTGGAATGTCCTACAGTACGTTATCATTTGGATTCTGATGATTCAGTCAGGGTGGCCCTGTAATAGATAGATAGATAGATAGATAGATAGATAGATAGATAGATAGATAGATAGATAGATAGATAGATAGATAGATAGATAGATAGATAGATAGATAGATATGAAAGGCACTATATAATAGATAGATAGATAGATAGATAGATAGATAGATAGATAGATAGATAGATAGATAGATAGATAGATAGATAGATAGATAGATAGATGTGAAAGGCACTATATAATAGATAGATAGATAGATAGATAGATAGATAGATAGATAGATAGATAGATAGATAGATAGATAGATAGATAGATAGATAGATAGATAGATAGATAGATAGATAGATAGATATGAAAGGCACTATATAATAGATAGATAGATAGATAGATAGATAGATAGATAGATAGATAGATAGATAGATAGATAGATAGATAGATAGATAGATAGATAGATAGATAGATAGATAGATAGATGTGAAAGGCACTATATAATAGATAGATAGATAGATAGATAGATAGATAGATAGATAGATAGATAGATAGATAGATAGATAGATAGATAGATAGATAGATATGAAAGGCACTATATAATAGATAGATAGATAGATAGATAGATAGATAGATAGATAGATAGATAGATAGATAGATAGATAGATAGATAGATAGATAGATAGATGTGAAAGGCACTATATAATAGATAGATAGATAGATAGATAGATAGATAGATAGATAGATAGATAGATAGATAGATAGATAGATAGATAGATAGATAGATAGATAGATAGATGTGAAAGGCACTATATAATAGATAGATAGATAGATAGATAGATATATAGATAGATAGATAGATAGATAGATAGATAGATAGATAGATAGATAGATAGATAGATGTGAAAGGCACTATATAATAGATAGATAGATAGATAGATAGATAGATAGATAGATAGATAGATAGATAGATAGATAGATAGATAGATAGATGTGAAAGGCACTATATAATAGATAGATAGATAGATAGATAGATAGATAGATAGATAGATAGATAGATAGATAGATAGATAGATAGATAGATAGATAGATGTGAAAGGCACTATATGATTGATAGATAGATAGATAGATAGATAGATAGATAGATAGATAGATAGATAGATAGATAGATAGATAGATAGATAGATAGATAGATAGATGTGAAAGGCACTATATAATAGATAGATAGATAGATAGATAGATAGATAGATAGATAGATAGATAGATAGATAGATAGATAGATAGATAGATAGATAGATAGATGTGAAAGGCACTATATAATAGATAGATAGATAGATAGATAGATAGATAGATAGATAGATAGATAGATAGATAGATAGATAGATAGATAGATAGATATGAAAGGCACTATATAATAGATAGATAGATAGATAGATAGATAGATAGATAGATAGATAGATAGATAGATAGATAGATAGATAGATAGATAGATAGATAGATGTGAAAGGCACTATATAATAGATAGATAGATAGATAGATAGATAGATAGATAGATAGATAGATAGATAGATAGATAGATAGATAGATAGATAGATAGATAGATAGATAGATGTGAAAGGCACTATATAATAGATAGATAGATAGATAGATAGATAGATAGATAGATAGATAGATAGATAGATAGATAGATAGATAGATAGATAGATAGATAGATAGATGTGAAAGGCACTATATAATAGATAGATAGATAGATAGATAGATAGATAGATAGATAGATAGATAGATAGATAGATAGATAGATAGATAGATAGATAGATAGATATGAAAGGCACTATATAATAGATAGATAGATAGATAGATAGATAGATAGATAGATAGATAGATAGATGTGAAAGGCACTATATAATAGATAGATAGATAGATAGATAGATAGATAGATAGATAGATAGATAGATAGATAGATAGATAGATAGATAGATAGATAGATAGATAGATGTGAAAGGCACTATATGATAGATAGATAGATAGATAGATAGATAGATAGATAGATAGATAGATAGATAGATAGATAGATAGATAGATAGATAGATAGATAGATAGATGTGAAAGGCACTATATAATAGATAGATAGATAGATAGATAGATAGATAGATAGATAGATAGATAGATAGATAGATAGATAGATAGATAGATAGATGTGAAAGGCACTATAAGATAGAGAGATAGATAGATAGATAGATAGATAGATAGATAGATAGATAGATAGATAGATAGATAGATAGATAGATAGATAGATAGATAGATAGATATGTGAAAGGCACTATATAATAGATAGATAGATAGATAGATAGATAGATAGATAGATAGATAGATAGATAGATAGATAGATAGATAGATAGATAGATAGATAGATAGATAGATAGATAGATAGATGTGAAAGGCACTATAAGATAGAGAGATAGATAGATAGATAGATAGATAGATAGATAGATAGATAGATAGATAGATAGATAGATAGATAGATAGATAGATAGATAGATAGATAGATGTGAAAGGCACTATATAATAGATAGATAGATAGATAGATAGATAGATAGATAGATAGATAGATAGATAGATAGATAGATAGATAGATAGATAGATAGATAGATAGATAGATAGATAGATAGATAGATAGCCCGGATACCACCAATCCAGCCCTTGGTGCTGCTTCATTTCCTGCCACCAGGAAGCCTCCAGGTCACCTCACTCATACTTGGATATAACGTTCAGTTCGCCTTGGCACTGGAATTCTGCCATCACTGCCAGCCATAAGACAACCAGCTTTACAGACCCCTGTTGTCCCGGTGTGACAATGAATGAATAAATGAATTGCTTTACCCTCAAACTCATCAGCTTCTGCCTTCCATGCTCTTAGATAACAAGAGATGCCATGCTGGTGTGTGGCAGGATGGGTATCATCTTCACTGCCCACAATTATCTTAATGCACCTGATGAAGCAGTGACATGCACAGATCTTTGGGTGGGAAGCGGTTCAGAAAGGGAGAAGAGCCACTATATGGGACATGATTTGTCACAGACACTCCTGTCCCCTTTTATTTCTGTGATTTTAATTTCACAGGACATTTGGATGTAATTTTATTATTCTCACAAAAAACTGATGAGTATGTTAGATTATCAGTAAAGACGCTAAACCCCTCTACTGAACATACACTTTATTTTCTAATATAAGACATCTTAATAAGAGAAAAGATCAAATGAAAGAATTGCCATCTACTTACATGAAACACCAAATGAAGCACATCAAATCATGTCATAGCACATCAAATCACAGAATTTTGTTTCTTCCGTAAAGTCCAGGAGGCCACTAGAACTGATCGTCAGGTACCATTGGTCACCATTCGTGCTTCTGCAATGGACTTTCAGCAAGTTAAAGCAAACTTAGTATTATCCAGGACACTGAAATATAATGTTAAATCATTTTTATAAACTTATACATATTAAGGATAAAGAAAAATAATACCATTTTTGCTTTCTCAATACTATCAGGTCAGGTTGGGGAGCATGCATTGGTACAGCACAATACTGCACCCACCACATGATGAAACAGCTCAGGATCCTGTTTTTTTCCTGAAAACCCCCCAGGCAGACACGCTGTCCAGTTCCACCCTCTGGATATGACCCTCTATCTGCTGCAGCCAGGTGTTAGGTGGGTCCAGCTACTCGGGTCCTCAGCAATAAGGGTCCTGTGAGCCGGATCACCCTCAGGGAAACGCGCCACATGGCTGCAGTGCCGTAACTGACGCTCCCTCACAATGCAGGTAATGTGCCTCATTTGGGACTCCATGAGCAACACAAAGTCAAACCAGCGGGACCCAAGGATTCTCTGAAGAGACACAGTACTGAAGGAGTCCAGTCTTCATCTCAGGTCACTAGATAGTGTCCATGTCTCACAATCATATAGCAAGACAGGAAGCACCAGGACTCTAAAGACTTGGACCTTTGTCCATTGGCAGAGATATCAGGGGGCCACACTCCCCTTATCAGGTTTCAGGTTTTGTACAGTCGCTCTCAAGTGCATTAGAAGTTCAGTACCTTCAAATCTCTAATGAAGGTAAAGATGAAGGATCTCCTCAAGTAGACACTCTTCCACTGTAGCCACCCCATTGTGGTGAAATGCCCATTGTAGCCTTGCACACTCAGCTAACAAGCATAAACGTCCATGAAAAACAGCCATTCTGCGTGACGCTGATCAAAAGGACAAAGAGATCAGAAGATTGAATATTTTTGTCAATGTTGTGATTTGTCTGTTTATTCATTTTTTTATATATTGTCCTTTGAGGTTCACTCTTATTTAAAGCTCCCTACTGTGATTTTCTTAGCCCAGGATTTTGATTCTCATGTTACATCACAACACCAGTGCTTGTATCTACAGAAACTTTCAGACGACTCGTCCATCATGGGCTGCATTAATAATGGAGATGAGTCAGAGTTCAGGAAGGTGGTGGAGGACTTTGTCTTGTGGTGCAGCAACAACAAACTGCAAGTAAATATCATCACAACAAAAGAGCTGCTGGGGGGCAAGGAGCCTCAGAGATCACTCAGGGGTGCAGGGGTACAAGTACCTGGGGGGTTCACATAAAGAACAAACTGGACTGGACTGACAACACAAGAAGGCCCGGAGCAGACTAGACTTGTTAAGGAGACTCAGATCTTTTTGATGGGTGCAGCAAACTGCTGGAAATGTCCTATCAGTCCATAGTAGCCAGTGTGGCGTTCTACGCTGTGGTCTTCAGGGGAAGGAACCTGAGCTCAAATGAAACACAACACTTGAGCAAACTTACCAGGAAAGCCCGCTCCATCACACCCTGGACACCCAGGCAGCTGTTGTGGAAAAGATGATGGTGGCAAAATTGGATGCCATCATGAGAACTCCCCTCCAGGAGGCGCTCTCTCTCTCTCTCTCTCTCTCGGAGCACTTCTAGTGACAGGCTCATACCTACACGGTGCCCCAAGAAGTGCCTCTGGGGGTCTTTTCCTTCCACTGCTATCATGCATTTCAATGCGTCCACCAGATGTACTTGTTGAGTTTGTTTTTATTTATTTATTTACTTATTGATCGATTGATTGACTGATTGGCTGTAATATTTGTTCTATGAGTCTGTATCCTTGATTGTTTTGTTTTAAATTTTATTTGAAGAAAGCAAGACAAACGTATACAATGAAGAAAATAACATTACATACAATCAAGTCAAACTTAACAAAAGAGAATTCAACCCACCTTGTTTTTTGTATCCTCCTTATGTTTGTACTGCTATATGGGATTAGCAAAATTTACCTAATCTAATCTAATCTAATCTCTTCTAATCTAATTTCATCTAATCTAATCTAATCTCTTCTAATCTAATCTATTCTAATCAGAATTTTGATTGATTGTAGTATCTATATATATAAAATCCCTATGTGCGTCCAGGAGTCCGTGTGTGAGTGTCTTCTGATGAAGTGCGCATGCGCGGGGCATGGTGCGATGCACGATATTACTGTCAGAGAAAGTTAGAGGCGTTTTACGAAAATACAAACCAGTATTACTGCAAGAGGAAATTAAAGGTACACAATACAGTGACGCATATTACAGCCACATACAAGCCAGTATTACTGTCAGAGGAGATTAAAGGCATATTACCGACGCGCACGCCTGTATTACCGCCAGAGAAAATTAAAGGTATATTACGGACGTACAAGCCAGCGGACGTACAAGACGGTATCCTTCAATAAGGGCGCGCACAGGCATCCTTCAATAAGGGCGCGCACAAAAAGGCGATCCTCAAAAGGGCGACCTCAATTGGGCGCAGCGAATAAAGGCGCGCGTAAATAAAGATCTGCACCTTTGTTGCTCTTCACATATTCCAGAGCCATTTGAACTAAATTATCTACGAACGCCTTTATTCGCCGCGCTCAATTGAGGTCGCCGTTTTGAAGCTCGCTTTTTTGTGTGCGCCCTTATTGAATAGAGCCGTACAGGACAGTATTACTGTCACAGAAAATTAAAGACACACAATACACGGCGGCAGCCCACGAAGAACGGTCAGCTCAGCAAGTAAACATCAACAAAAGAAAGGCTGAAAGAAAGAAAAATACGACCAACGAAAAGAATGAGGTCAAAGTCCCTTGCCATTTAATATAGACTGTTCCTACTAATGTTTATGCACTACTGTTCTAGCGCCCGTTATTGTAACGGGCTAAATGACTAGTTCTAGTTATAAACATCAGGGTCACGGGGGTCTGCTGGAGCCCATCCCAGCCAACACAGCGTGCAAGGCAGGAAACAAACCCCGGGCACGGTGCCAGCCCATAGTTATAAACAATTGTCTTGAAATGTCTTCCACTTCATTTCTGTTTATAATGGGAGTCGTCTTTTTTGTCCGCCCGTTGGTAGGCAGCTTTGCTTGTTGGCACAGAGTCATGGCGCTCAGAGCTATCAGGGCACAGGGTCAACTATCAGAGCCCTTCCTCATCCAAGTTTGCGGATACAAGACTACCTTTTGCATGCTAACGTTGGGCTCTTTAGCTCCCTCTTATTGTATTTTCTGATTTTGACCCTTGCTGCAGGAGTTTGGACTTTTTGATCCATGTCTTGCTACTTGCTTACTCTGTCTCATAAAATCTTCCTGTGCCTCCTACAGCGATTTGTCTATTTAAAATATGTATACTGTAACTGATAGCATTCTCCAAAGCTAATGTATTGTATACTAGCTGAAATACCCAGCGTTGCCCGGGTGGAAAATATGTTTTTTTTTTTAAATTGTTTGAGAAAAATATAATAAAAAAAACACATCTTTAAAAATAAAAATAAATAATCAAACAATGAAGACTCACTAATGTGCTTGTCTTGCACCCTTGTATGTATGTTATTATCCAGTTGACGCTCAGAACTGGCCAACTCTATTTAATTTCAAAAGCAACAGGGGCGGGCACGGTGGTGCTCAGACATAAAGAATGCTGGCCGTCACCTCCAGTTCACCCTCTGGTGGTCATTCAGAGTGTCAACTTTATGATAACTTGCATACAAGACCATAAGATCAGGGGTTAATTTCACCCGACAGTATTTTTAGTCGACCAATGAGAAACATGTGTACCAAGTTTCATGAAAATCACTCCAGCCGTTCGGAAGTGATGCTAGAACATACTTACACACACACACACATTACATTGACTTTTATATATATAGATTCCATAACACCAGAGCCAACAGTAGAGCAGTAATGACTGCCACGGGGCATATCTAACACTGCGTTTAGGTAACATCTGAAAACCCTAAACACAAAATTATTGGAAAAGGTTCTGGGACAAAATTTTACTAATGCAAAAGAAAATCTAAAAAACTAACAAGAGCAGGTAAAAGCTACAAAAAAGAAGAAAACTACTGAGAGACAAGAGCTGGCAATCATGAGTGGGACATGTGGTGCTGGGCAGAAGTACAAGGGGGTGTGGCTTCATTTGCATATCATGCATCTACGTGTGATACGGGGGTCTTCCCAGACTTTCTTAAAACTGCTGTAGTTAAACCCTTACTCAAGAAAAATAATCTTGACCCCTCTGCTCTTGAAAATTTTAGACCTATTTCTAACCTGCCTTTCTTAAGTAAAATTCTAGACAAGGCAGTCATTATGCAGCTTAAAGATCACCTCAATAAACCTGCTATTCTTGATAACTGCACTCGTTAAAGTAGTAAATGACTTGCGGGTAAATGCAGACAGAGGCCATTTATCTGTTCTCATCCTCCTAGATCTGAGTGCCGCTTTTGACACCATTGATCATAATATTCTTAGAAATCGCCTTAGTCAATGGGTGGGCCTCTCTGGCAGTGTCTTAAATTGGTTTGAATCCTACCTGGCAGGGAGAAAATTCTTTGTTAGTTGTGGTAATTACAACTCAAAGACACGTGATATTCTATATGGTGTTCCACAAGGCTCTATCCTGGGTTCTCTGCTCTTTTCAATTTACATGCTTCCATTAGGTCAGATTATCTCAGGGCACAACGTGAGCTACCACAGCTATGCTGATGACACACAGCTGTATTAATCAATAGCACCTGATGACCCCGACCCCATTGTTTCCCTAACACAATGTCTTACTTGTGTTTCTAAGTGGATGAATAGTAATTTTCTCAAGCTAAATAAAGAGAAAACAGAAATTTTAGTGATTGGCATTAATGGATATTTTTATTATACTTTATTAATCCCAAAGGAAATTACTTGGTTTTTCACATACCCCTTGGGGACAGAGTGCAGGGTCACCCATTGTACAGTGCCCCTGGGGCAATTGAAGGTTAAGGGCCTTGCTCAAGGGCCCAGCAGAGTAGGATCTCTTTTGGCAGTGACAGGGATTAGAACCAGCAACCTTCTGGATACCAGCGCAGAGCCTTAGCCTCAGAGCCACCACTCTGCCCCTTATATAATGAGGTTATTACAAATAAATTGAATGCATTAGGATTAAAAGTCAAGACAGGGGTAAAGAATTTAGGGATAACCGTTGACTGTAACCTGAATTTTAAATCACATGTTAATCAGATCACTAGGACAGCATTTTTTCACTTAAGAAACATAACAAAAGTTAGACCTCTTATAACATTGAAAGATGTTGAGAAATTAGATCACGCTTTTGTTTTCAGTCGACTAGATTACTGTAACGCACTCCTCTCAGGACTACCCAAAAAGACATCAATCGTTTGTAACGAGTGCAGAATGCAGCTGCTAGAATCTTAACTAGGAAAAGAAAATCCGAGCACATCACCCCAGTTTTGATGTCACTACACTGGTTACCTGTGCCATTTAGAATTGACTTTAAAATAGTGCTTATTGTGAATTTCCCCTTGGGATTAATAAAGTATCTATCTATCTATCTATCTATCTATCTATCTATCTATCTATCTATCTATCTATCTATCTATCTATCTATCTATCTATCTATCTATCTATTCTATAGTGCCTTTCATATCTATCTATCTATCTATCTATCTATCTATCTATCTATCTATCTATCTATCTATCTATCTATTCTATAGTGCCTTTCATATCTATCTATCTATCTATCTATCTATCTATCTATCTATCTATCTATCTATCTATCTATCTATCTATCTATCTATCTATCTATCTATCTATCTATCTATCTATCTATCTATCTATCTATCTATCTATCTATCTATCTACAAAGCCTTAAATAATCATCTTATATATCAGAATGTCTTACACCTTACACTCCAAATTGTAACCTTAGATCTTCAAATGAGTGTCTGCTTAGAATTCCAAGAGCTAAACTTAAATGAAGTGGTGAGGCGGTGCTGTTATACACCTAAAATCTGGAATAGCCTGCCAATAGGAAATCGCCAGGCTGATACGGTGGAGCACTTTAAAAAAACTGCTAAAAACACATTACTTTAACGTGGCCTTCTCGTAACTTCATTTTAGTTTAATACTGATGCTCTGCATATTCAATTAATTATCATTATTATTCATGGTGGCTCCAAAATCCGAACTAACCCCTACTTTCTCTTCTGTTCTTTTTCCGGTTTTCTGTGGTGGTGATCTGCGCCACCACCATCTACGCAAAACACCTTCATGTAGATAGATAGATAGATAGATAGATAGATAGATAGATAGATAGATAGATAGATAGATAGATAGATAGATAGATAGATAGATAGATAGATAGATAGATAGATAGATAGATAGATAGATAGATAGATAGATAGATAGATAGATAGATAGATAGATAGATACTTTATTAATCCCAAGGGGAAATTCACATACTCCAGCAGCACCTTACTGATACAAAAAACAATATTAAATTAAAGATTGATAATAATGCAGGCAAAAAACAGATAATAACTTTATATAATGTTAACGTTTAGCCCCCCCCCCCCCCCCTCCCCGGGTGGAATTGAAGAGTCACATAGTTTGGGGGAGGAACGATCTCCTCAGTCTGTCAGTGGAGCAGGGCGGTGACAGCAGTCTGTCACTGAAGCTGCTCCTCTGTCTGGAGATGATACTATTAAGTGGATGCAGTGGATTCTCCATAATTGATAGGAGCCTGCTTAGCACCCGTCGCTCTGCCACAGATGTCAAACTGTCCAGCTCCATGCCAACAATAGAGCCTGCCTTCCTCACCAGTTTGTCCAGGCGTGAGGCGTCTTTCTTCTTAATGCTGTCTCCCCAGCACACCACCGCGTAGAAGAGGGCGCTCGCCACAACCGTCTGATAGAACATCTGCAGCATCTTATTGCAGATGTTGAAGGATGCCAACCTTCTAAGGAAGTATAGTCGGCTCTGTCCTTTCTTACACAGAGCATCAGTATTGGCAGTCCAGTCTAATTTATCATCCAGCAGCACTCCCAGGTATTTATAGATAGTCACCTCTGATGATGATGATGATGTCCCTTCATTGATGGATTAAAAGGCAGAAGTCTACATGACCGTCATCATCAAGTTCTTCCATGAGAATCCTGAATACAATGAGATCATTGATGTTAGGTAGAATGCCCAGAGGGAGCTGGGTGGTCTCGTGGCCTCAGAACTCCTGCAGATTTTTTTTTTTTTTCTCCAGCCGTCTGGAGTTTTTTTGTTTTTTCTGTCCTCCCTGGCCATCGGACCTTACTCTTATTCTACAGTATGTTAGTTAGTGTTGTCTTATTTTAATTCTTATTTTGTCTTTTTTTCTCTTTCTTCATCATGTAAAGCACTTTGAGCTACATTATTTGTATGAAAATGTGCTATAGAAATAAATGTTGTTGTTGTTGTTGATGCATTTAGCCAGATTAAGATCTGCACATCCATTCTATAAGCTAATTTATTTTATATTCCATAGCAGCAGTGTAAGGTTTGTTGTGCTGGAGCACACTTTGATTACCATGGGGGTACTTTTTCACACAGTCGACTCTACCTTCTTGCTCAGTGAGCCGCCTGTAGGACCTCACTACCCACCAGGAGAGCATAAGGGCTCATTTTTTGGTACTTCGCTGAAGCAAATCCATTAGAGGGAATTCTCCAAATGGCTCTTCTGGTTTTCTTGTTTAATTTTGCATTTTCTCCGGCATGAAGCTTCCATCAGGATGCCTCACATCTGGCACCAGCACAAAAGGTTTGGAGCAACTTAGCCTAAATGTAATTGATGAATTTTGAATTGTAAATGGATATTTTCCTTACAGTAGGCAATGTGTATGTTAGACACCATAAAAACACTGGCTGATATCATTGCAGTGTTTCCATATGTCGCCAATGTTTAAATATGTAAATAAATTATGATGCACACCAGGGATGGGCACTTGGTCCTGGAGGGTGGCACTGGCTGCCGAGCGAGTCGAGTTTTGAATGCCCCTGGAGTCATCCTGCCTACCACACTACACACTACACTACTTGGTGGCTTATTCCACGGGTCTGTAGTTCTCTGTGTGAAAAATAACTTCCAAATGTTGGTGTGAACAAGCTTCCGCAGGGCCACCATGTTATTTATGAACATATTTTAAAGTGACACTCTCAATCCACTGTGCTAATTCCCTTCATTTTTGGGCAGCTCAGAGTCCAAAACTGCACACAGTACTCCAGACGAGGCCTCACCAGTGTGTTCTTATTTCAATTTCTATCCGCAAGACTTTCTCAAACAAAGCATAGCCTCGATGCCTGCCACCAGACAACCAATAGCAGCTGAGCCGTATTGGCTGGGGTCTATTACAGGACTCTAATGTCAGACACAAGCACTTAGGGGACACCTGCTGGGCTCCTCCAAGATAAGCAATACCTTCCCCATGCCATGAGAGGGCACTGTCACAAAACTCTTTCTCCACTTTCTTCCACAGCAGGGAGCCAACTGATGTTACTTCCCACATATCCAAGGATATTCTGTCCCTTCCCGGAAGTACATGATAGTAGAAACTGTTCAGCAAATCGAGGTGGTGTTCATTTATGAGCCCATAGCTGAAGGATTTGGACCTCCGCCTATTCAGAAGCAACAGATCAGCAGAACGTAACTGCATCTGAGTGTGGCTGTGGCTAAACTGTCTTCACTTGTTTTCTTATATTAGTTCAATACCGTATATACTCGCATTTAAGTTCTCCCGCGGATAAGTCGGGACTTGATTTTACTGTATAATTTCCGGTATTTTATAAAATCGGTCATCTAAGTCGAATGTGAAAAACTAACACTACTGGTCCAAGAGATTATGATATGCTAACTTCCACACTGCCTTTTCTTTCTATGTATAGATGACCCCCGAAATTCACAGGGTTTACGTTCCTAGAGTACCCACAAATTGTGAAAATTTGGATGTGATCAAAAAAAATATAATTTTTATAGTATAAACCCCTAAATATGCCCCCAAAACACTTTAATTTCATTTCAAACTCAGCTTAATACATTAACCTAAAAAATAAGAATGTAAAGGTAAACCCGTCTACTGTACAGTACTGTACTGCTATGTCTCCCGCAGAGCTAGCATGTAAAATACTGATGTTAGCCCTATATGTACTGTAATTCATGCAAGCACGTTTTCTTTGGTATGCGCTGTCATTTTCTTTGGTATAAGTTGGGTAAATACAGTAATAATTTAATTTAATAAAAATACAGTAAAATGTACAGGTACACTCCAATAATGAATGATATTGATTGATGATGATGATAATGAATTAGCTGTGCAGTACAATGAAGGTATGTAATGAAGATAATGACTGCACAGCAAAGCAGCTCTTCGGGTGGCTACTCCAGCATAACTTTTTAATTCCGGGAGCAAATCCAGTAGTTCAACCTTCTCCTGGACTGTCTTCAACTTTTTCAGGTGCTTCGGTTCATTGCCAGAAGCCTTAGAAGGTGCAGGATGTTTGGGCAGCATCTTAGAGCTTTAAGAAGAACAAAACGAAAAACACGAGAACGCTCAGCGAAACACTCGAGATAGCTACACGCGGTAAACTGTTATGATGTGGGAATGCTGGGCAGCCAATCAGCAGCAAGGAGAAATGAATAACGCTCTTGGATTGGCTACTTTCACCATCACAAGCCGCCTTTTCCTCTACGGTTGCTTTGTGTTCTCTCTACAGTACAGTATTGCCACGAAAAAAGCCATAAACAAATTGCGGAGGATATTTGCAGTTTCCACTAACAATTATTAGTTAGGTTCTAAGGAAAAATCTGCGAACGACTGAGGCTGTGAACTCTGAACCGCGACTTCGTGGGGGTCTACTTTATTGTGCCTACGTGACAACACGGTAAAACCCAAACTATTCCGAAGCAACGTTTTCACTGTTTTGTGTTTTTTGTATCTCACACCCTCATACTCCTTTATCGTAAGAGCGCCACTTACTGTATCTATGATGGAGCGTTCGATCAGAAGAAAATATGGTTTTAAATTAATTGATTAAAAGTCGTTGAAGTGGCAAAATAAATTGGGAACTGCGTTGCTGCAATAAAATTTGATGTGTCTGAGAAACTGGGGCGAGATTGGAGGAACCAAGAAGATGTAAAAAAAAAAAATGTGTCTTATTTTTGAACGGACGTATAAGTCAGGGTCTGATTTTATGATCGATTTTCAAGACCCGACTTATACGTGAGTATATACGGTAAGTCTTTTTGTTATTAGAAAGGGTTTCGCCCAGGATGGGTGCCCCATCATTTCATTTTGTGCCTTTCGCCTTCTTTACACTCATTAAAGTGCCACCTACTGGGCGTTCTGTACCCAGATGTTCTTGTCAACTGTATTTTGTCGTTGAATACAATGCAAGAAACAAGACAAACCAGGTCAGAGAGTCAGGACACCTTTCGGCAAACCCCGTACAGTTGAGTATTGAAAAATCTCAAAATAAATGCGTGTAAAACACAAATAAGTCTTCCCAGACAGGAGTCAAAAGTCAAAGTTAAAAATTCTTGCGGTAATGCCTCCCCGCATTTTAAACAGGTAAGTGCTTCAACGTTTTTTTCTTATGTGTAAGTCTTCTGAAAACTTTGTCCTTCACAGCCTGGCGGGTGAATTGCCGCAGATCACGGCTACACTTTTTTATGCTCTTAGCTCATATGATTCACAGAAACTTAATTTGACGAACAGGAATCTGTCTCCTGAACGGGCCTGCACTGAACCTGCAGGATTAACTTACACACAGACTGTGAGGCTTTCAGCTATTCTTCATTGATCTGTAGCACTGAACCCTAATGGTAACCTCTCCTTTCTCTGAATCCTTGTTTGAAAATGAATTTGACAAAAACGTTAGGAAAATCGTAACAGATTTTAATCGTAAAATCATAACACGCGTCAGCGGTATCACTATGTTGGCCTTGTTTTGAACACCAACACATTAATACGTCTGGATCTTACCTTCTTAATTATGGAAGCAGCTTGAGACATACAGTCATATGAAACAGTTTGGGAACCCCTCTTAACTCTTTAGATTTTTGTTTATCATTGGCTGAGCTTTTATAGTAGCAACTTCCTTTTAATATCTGACATGCCTTATGGAAATAGTAGTATTTCAGCAGTGACATTAAGTTTATTGGATTAACAGAAAATATGCAATATGCACCATAACAAAATTAGACAGGTGCATAAATTTGGGCACCCCAACAGAGATATTACATCAATACTTAGTTGAGCCTCCTTTTGCTAATCTAACAGCCTCTAGACGCTGTCCTCCCATAGCCTTTGTGGAGTGTTTGGATTCTGGATGGAGGTATTGTTGACCATTCTTCATACAAAATCTCTCCAGTTCAGTTCAATTTGATGGCTGCCTGCTTCAAATCATCCCATAGATTTTCGATGATTTTCAAGTCAGGGGACTGTGACGGCCATTCCAGAACATTGTACTTCTCCCTCTGCATGAATGCCTTTGTAGATTTTGAACTGTGTTTTGGGTCATTGTCTTGTTGGAATATCCAACCCCTGCATAACTTCAACTTTGTGACTGATGCTTGAACATTATCCTGAAGAATATGTTGATATTGGGTTGAATTCATCCAACCCTCGACTTTAACAAGGGCCCCAGTCCCTGAACTAGACACACAGCCCCACAGCATGATGGCACCTCCACCAAATTTGACAGTAGGTAGCAGGTGTTTTTCTTGGAATGCGGTGTTCTTCTTCCACCATGCATAGCGCTTGTTGTTATGACCAAATACAGTGCATCCGGAAAGTATTCACAGCGCATCACTTTTTCCACATTTTGTTATGTTACAGCCTTATTCCAAAATGGATTCAATTCATTTTTTTCCTCAGAATTCTACACACAACACACCATAATGACAACGTGAAAAAAGTTTACTTGAGGTTTTTGCAAATTTATTAAGAACTAGCAAAATACCCGCGCTTCGCAGCGGAGAAGTAGTGTGTTAAAGAGGTTATGAAAAAGTAAAGGAAACATTTTAAAAATAACGTAACATGATTGTCAATGTAATTGTGTTGTCATTGTTATGAGTGTTGCTATCATATATATATACATATACACATATACACACACATATACACACATATACAGATATATTATATATACATATACACATATATTTTTTATATATATATTTTTTATATATATATATATATATGGTTGCAATAGTTTACTGTCAAATAAATGCAAAGAGTACACGACACGTGTTTCGCCCTCATTCTGGGCTCATCAGGTGTACACACTCCACTGCACTCCCTCTCGGGAATCGAACCTCGGACGTATATATACACATACATACATACATACATACATATACACACATAGATGCACTTACAATAACATAGAAATCAATATAAACAACATTAACATCATTATCATATGAGAATATGAAGTAATATATAAGAAGCACATTTCATATAAATATAAATTATTAAACAGTAAAATGTTCTTCTATAATTTGCTACCGTGGCTTTTCGTTGGTCTGTCCAGGATTTTAAATCACCTGTAGCTTGCAAACCGTTTCACCTATTGACTTGAAATCTGGTACACATATAATACGTCACGTCTGCTATCCGCTTTATGGGTGATGATTGTATTACTCTTTTTATGTTTATTTTATTTTAGAATCAACTCCTATCTGCGCACACCAGGGCGGCCATGGGCAGATGCGTATGGTGTATTCACTCCATGTTATCGTGCATTGCGCTGTCACTGGTATTTTGATAAAAGAATTTGAACAATATATAAGAAGCGTATAAAATATTAAACAGTAAAACATTAACATTTAAGAAGTAAAGTTACATTGAGTACTACTGCAGTGCCTTCGGGTATATCTCATTTTTTGTTTGCCCATTACATGCTTAAATGTATACATTTTTTGGTGTACCTACCCGAGAACACGCGACATATAACCGAGCGTGGGAGAAGCATGGATTTTAAACACGCGTTCAGTTCATCTGCTGGTCTCCCTCGTGGAATAACTGGTAATGTTTGACTAAAATGTACAGCGAGTAAAACGACATTACCTCCTTTTTTTTTCTTACGATCTCTGAGATCTTGCTTTTTTCGGTTCAAGGCTTCATAAGCTCTTTTATGTGCCATGGTGTACTTAATAAGTAGTAATTATCCGAAACCATCATCTTTGAATGTTGCAAGACTTTCGCCTTGTATGTAGATCGGGGTAATTACATTCATTGCATTCCTAGTCTGAATCACAATCTGATTGTATGGGTGGTTACCTGGCACTGTAGGGTTGCCACCCGTCCTTTAAAATACGGAATCGTGCCGCGTTTGAGAATGAAATTGCGCGTCCCGTTTTGAATCAATACTGGACGGGATTTATCCCGTATTTTTTTTATCATTTTTTTTTTAAAGCAGCGTGTCATGCAAATCATCCCACACGCATTTTATGAAGATGCCTCCTTTCCTACTTTTGATTGGGTAATACTTGATGTCATCGTTAGTTTGATTGGTCTTTTTAACTGTCCAGTGAGGAGGGCGTGTCTTTTAAGTACAGTCTGCAAAGTGTTGGCACTGAGATGTGGCGTCAGCGCCATAGTTGAAGCCCCTAACGTTGCGGTCAGCAAGTCGGCTAACATCCGCCATGTGCCGTCTTTCAGTTGCGAGAAGCAGATCATAGAATGGTTGAAACTGTTGCCCCTAACGTTGCGCCACGGCGTGTGGTTCGTTTATACCTCGTGTCTTCTCATTAAACTTTTATCTTGCGAATATGTTATTGCAATCCGCAGCGGGAGCGTTTCTATAAACTTAATTTAAACTTACGTTTTACACCGTGGTTTGTTTACCTTATGAACATGCTTGTATGCTTCACTCGCTCCGTTCTCAATTGTTTAATTAATTTTTTGCTGTTCGCTGTTTCCGGCTCTTCCTCCATTTCCCCTACTTCGTTCTTTTATCTCGCGAATATGTTATTGCAATCCTTAACGGGAGCGTTTCAATAAACTGATTGAAAATAGTTTTGCATTAACCTTTTTAGTAAAAGGCGAGCTTTTAAGCCTGAGAAATCACCCCGTAAATGCACACGTTTAATTGCACATGTGTTAATATGTATGCTTACACAGTATTAAAAGACAGTCAAAAATTAACGTCATTTACCTTCGTTCCCGCGTGTGACTCGTGCTGTAAATCTCTTCCTTGTTTTTAGTTCACGTGATTACGTAGGAGGCGTGATGACGCGATACGTGACTCCGCCTCCTCCATTACAGTGTATGGACAAAAAATATGTTCCAGTTATGACCATTACGCTTTGAATTTCGAAATGAAACCTGCCTAACTTTTGTAAGTAAGCTGTAAGGAATGAGCCTGCCAAATTTCAGCCTTCCACCTACACGGGAAGTTGGAGAATTAGTGATGAGTGAGTCAGTCAGTCAGTGAGTGAGTGAGTCAGTCAGTCAGTCAGTGAGGGCTTTGCCTTTTATTATTATAGATAAAAAAACTGAGAAATCACATGTCCATAAGTATTCACAGCCTTTGCTCAATACTTTGTTGATGCACCTTTGGCAGTAATTACAGCCTCAAGTCTTTTTGAATATGATGCCACAAGCTTGGCACACCTATCCTTGGCCAGTTTCACCCATTCCTCTTTGCAGCACCTCTCAAGCTCCATCAGGTTGGATGGGAAGCGTCCGTGCACAGACATTTTAAGATCTCTCCTGAGATGTTCAATCGGATTCAAGTCTGGGCTCTGGCTGGGCCACTCAAGGACATTCACAGAGTTGTCCTGAAGCCACTCCTTTGATATCTTGGCTGTGTGCTTAGGGTCGTTGTCCAGCTGAAAGATGAACCGTCGCCCCAGTCTGAGGTCAAGAGCGCTCTGGAGCAGGTTTTCATCCAGGATGTCTCTGTACATTGCTACAGTCATCTTTCCCTTTATCCTGACTAGTCTCCCAGTCCGTGCTGCTGAAAAACATCCCCACAGCATGATGCTGCCACCACTATGCTTCACTGTAGGGATGGTATTGGCCTGGTGATGAGCGGTGCCAGGTTTCCTCCAAACGTGACGCCCGGCATTCACACCAAAGAGTTCAATCTTTGTCTCATCAGACCAGAGAATTTTCTTTCTCATGGTCTGAGAGTCCTTCAGGTGACTTTTGGCAAACTCCAGGCGGGCTGCCATGTGCCTTTTACTAAGGAGTGGCTTCCGTCTGGCCACTCTATCATACAGACCTGATTGGTGGATTGCTGCAGAGATGGTTGTCCTTCTGGAAGGTTCTCCTCTCTCCACAGAGGACCTCTGGAGCTCTAACAGAGTGACCATTGGTTTCTTGGTCACCTCCCTGACTAAGGCCCTTCTCCCTCGATCGCTCAGTTTAGATGGCTGGCCATCCTGGTGGTTTCAAACTTCTTCCACTTACTGATGGTGGAGGCCACTGTGCTCATTGGGACCTTCAAAGCAGCAGAAATTTTTCTGTAACCTTCCCCAGATTTGTGCCTCTAGACAATCCTGTCTCGGAGGTCTACAGACAATTCCTTTGACTTCATGCTTGGTTTGTGCTCAGACATGCTGCTCCTGTATTTTTCTTGGCCTGCCAGACCTGCTGAGTTTAACAGCAACTGTGCCTGTGGCCTTCCATTTCCTGATTCCATTCTTTACAGTTGAAACTGACAGTTTAAACCTCTGAGATGGCTTCTTGTAGCCTTCCCCTAAACCAGGAGACTGAACAATCTTTGTTTTCAGATCTTTTGAGAGTTGCTTTGAGGATTCCATGCTGTCACACTTCAGAGGAGAGTCAAAGGGAAGCACAACTTGTAACTGACCACCTTAAATACCTTTATATCTCATGATTGGACACACCTGTCTATGAAGTCCAAGGCTTAACGAGCTCATCCAACCAATTTGGTGTTGCAAGTAATCAGCATTGAGCAGTGACAGGCATTCAAATCAGCACAATTACAAGGGGACCCACATTTGTGCACAGCCGGTTTTTCACATTTGATTTAATTCCATACAATTAAATACTGCGTCGCTAAAAATCTTTGTTCGGAAAACACCCCCAGTACTCAGATGTTCCTAGGAAATGAAAGACATACCACTGTTATCTTTTTTGTTGAAAGGAGAGTCAATTATTATGCAGGCTGAGAGGGATTCCCAAACTTTTTCATATGACTGTATAGTCTGAAGTCCTTCTCCTTTTTAGCTTCTGACGTGTGGCATGATGTTTAAATAATGCTACTTACGTTGTTTACCATAAGCGTGGGCACGTCTTGAAGTGATCGGGTGAAAAATGCCACAACTAATGTGCATACAGTCAATTGCCATCACCAAAGCACCTTAAACTGTCTTCTATGGGCTCGCTGAATGGCTTGGTCATAGGATTAGAAACAGTGACGGCCACCTTCCTTTCTTTTTATTAGTCGATACTTTCATCCATCTTGAATTTCAATGCAGAAATATGAAGAAGGCCACACAAACAAACTGAAATTGGCTGGGGAGTGTTTTAATTTCCACACAACTCTGATTCAAGCATTGAAATGCAGATCACATTTAACTCACATATATCTGAATCGGATTTAATACCATATATAAAATTGGTCTACATCCGATCTGAAAGTTGTGATTCCATGTGAGGTTTTGCCGTTCACACTTCTCAAACAGATTGGATGTGTGTCACACGTTAGCCTAAAAAAACAGAATTGAGCTGCAGTGTAAACGTAGCCTACGTCATCTGCAAATTTTACAACATTATACAAGAATCAATGTCCTTGATATCAATTCGAAAGATGAACCATCCCAGGACAGACCCCAAGGCACGCCGGCCACTCATGATTCCTCTCATTTCTACTTTTTTGTTTTAATGCCAATAAACCAGCTCAAGGTCCTGTTGTAATGGCCGACTCACTCTCCAAAACCAGCAGCTACACCACTAAGCCTGTGGCCTGACAAGTTGAGGATGTTACACCCGACAAGCCGCACTTCTTCCAAATAAACCTCCCCCAATAGACGATCAAAAATAAGCCAAAAAAACAAAGAGTATGTAAAATAATAAAGTGAGCATCGATATATATAAAATTCTTTTCGCGTTTGAAACGGAAATTACGTATGACCACGCGATATGGAAATTACGTATGAAAAGGAAATTACGTATGACAACGCGATATGGAAATTACATATGAAACGGAAATTACGTATGACCACGTGATATGGAAATTACGTATGAAAAGGAAATTACGTATGACAACGCGATATGGAAATTACATATGAAACGGAAATTATGTATGACCACGTGATATGGAAATTACGTATGACCACAGAACATATTATAATACAGGAACTAATCACTTCGTTTGTGGACACCATGAGCCGTCCGCCGCCAGGCGCGTTCTCACAGAGAGGTTTTATTTATTTGTCCACGTGACTATCACGGAAACTACCACATTGTAACTTTTTTTTAGTTGACAGTACTTGATAGTAGAAGAGATGAGGAAAACAGCTTTGCGTCTTTCTACTTTTTAACTGCGCTGAGCTGTAAACAATGTGAAGACGAGACCGCCTTCAGCGGCGAGGGGTCGTGAGAACAAAGTGGACGCTGGGAGGCGCGGAATGTCGGGCTGCTCCACCAGGTCAAGAGCTTCATAGTTTCGGGCAACGTCCTCTCTTCTCGCACTGTTTGTGACACTTCAAGTGCCCCGTTGGCTCCTGGGAGAGTGGAAATCTTTGTGAATGAGTGTAATCGGCACCATCGAAGCAGGACTCTGTTTGTAAATTGCCCTACATGACTACTTACTGTCCCTTAAGGTACAATACAATACAGTTTATTTTTGTATAGCCCAAAATCACAGAAAGTGCCGCAATGGGCTTTAACAGGTGCTGCCTCTTGACAGCCCCCCAGCCTTGACTCTCTAAGAAGACAAGGAAAAACTCCCAAAAAAAACCTTGTAGGGAAAAATGGAAAAAAAATGGGAAAGGCAGTTCAAAGAGAGACCCCTTTCCAGGTAGGTTGGGCGTGCAGTGGGTGTCAAAAGAAGGGGGTCGATACAATACAATACACAGAAAAGAACAAATCCTCAATACAGTATAAAATAAAACATTTTTTAGAAGTTAAAAAATAAAATAAAAATTTTAGAAGTACGGAGCAGAATTTAACAGAAGATGATATCACATAATAAGATTTGGATATTTTTAGAGTCCTGGAGACCTCATCCATCAAGCTGCCTCCCCCATTTGGCCATTCCATGGCTGAAACACTACTGGGCCAGCCAATCCGATGAAAGGACCCCTCTTTCCCATGATTCCTGCAATCCACCATCAGGGATGACTTTACCTTAGGCAGGCAAAACAACTTGGCAGGTGGGCCGTGGCACCAAGTGCCACATTTGAGTACCGAGAAGAGAAACAGAAAAGGTGAGGGTTAGTATCCAATTATAACTATCATGTTCGGGTGAGTTCGGGTCACTAAAACCCAGCAACATTCAAGGTTGCTTTTGTGATGAATTATTTTAACAACTAAATCACAGGCACGTAGTGCAAGGTTGTCAGGTAGAAATTTGGACGATCACATAGAAAATGTAATTTCTATACCACAGCGGTCGTGTACCGCCTTTCACAAGGGATCTGCTACTTACCTGTTGTGTTATAGCGCCTTTAAAATGTAGTTTACCCGAAACCACTCCAGTGGTGCTCAATATATCTTTACTTCTTAAATGTTAATGTTTTACTGTTTAATAACTTATAGACTACATTTTATTTTTTTCCCCTTACACTCACCACTGGGTAATCAGCTAGTATATTCATAAAAAAAGAAATGAACAACTTCCAAACAATATATATATCATACCCTAACCAACCCCAACATAACATTCAACCCCAACAGTGTCCAGTGGAAAGTAATAATAATATTATTATTATTAATAATAATAATAATAATGCATTTTATTTATAGGGCACTTTACATTAGCAGTAAATCTCAAAGTGCAACATAAAAGGTTTAAACAAAGGCAAAGCAAGATAAAAACAGAGATAATAATAATAATAATAATAATAATAATAATAATAATAATTAAAAAAAGAAAAAGTGCAGCACAAAGTTAATAGACAACACAAACCCTCCCTTGACTCCACACTGAACACAAACTCAATAAGACACGCAGAAAGTACAAAACGCACGTAAAAGTCCAGAAGATTTTACAGATAATGGATAATGTTTGTGAACCTGGTTCAGCTGGAAAAATAGTCCTATTGAAAGTACACGGATGATAATGATGGCTTGCTCCTCTCCCCAAACAAGAAACAATCTCACCGTGTTTATCCTCGGTATGTGGCGTGATCCAGAACCCCGGGGTTTTGGCGTGGAATTACTTTCATTCAAGCTTTTTAGCTGCCTCCCACGCGCACGTGTGTCACAATGTCTGCAATACAATCAACTGGTGTTGCAATTGTGCCTTGTGCACCGAATAATAGAAACCTCCTTTGACAGAAGAACAGGATTGAAACATGAATAGATGAGAGGGTTATTGTACAGTGGCCCTTTTTTTGTTTTGCCCTTTGGGGCCTCCGTAATATTGTCCTTTTAACACATTTCCATCCATCCATCCATTTTCCAACCCACTATATCCTAACTACAGGGTCACGGGGGTCTGCTGGAGCCAATCCCAGCCAACACAGGGCACAAGGCAGGGAACAAACCCTGGGCAGGGCGCCAGCCCACTGCAGGGCACACACACTCACACACCAAGCACACACTGGGGACAATTTAGAGCCACCAATCCACCTAACCTTCATGTCTTTGGAATGTGGGAGGAAACCCACGCAGACACGGGGAGAACATGCAAACTCCACACAGGGAGGACCCAGGAAGTGAACCCGGGTCTCCTAACTGCGAGGCAGCAGCGCTACCACGGCGCCACCGTGCCACCCTTTAATACATTTTAGATGTTATTATCATTAAATCTTATATTTACTTCCTAAAAATAATACACATACATCATACATGCTCTGGCCTTTATGTCAGTTCTTTTAATAGTAAGCTCCGATACTTGTGTGCAGTATCACAAAGGTTGAAATGTCTCCCTCAGATGACATCAAATTCCCTTCATGCTCGAGTAAGTTTTATAATTACAGATTATATTTGACATGAACGATTAAATACTGTTTTTAAATAATCCTTGAAGTCGAGAGTTTTGACATTCGTCAGCTGCTGTGACAACATAAAACCTCAAATGACGAGAATGCTTTGTTTTCTTAGCCCTTTCAGGATTATCTCCGAGACACTGCTGCTCATGAAACGACTGCTAACATTCTGCAATAAACGTCCTGGTGCAACCCTCGTGTAACAATTGAGTTTGCACTGAAACAAGACTATTCTGAAGAAGCAACATGGTCCTTTAAGCTTCATTAAAGTTCAACCCCTTTACTATCAAGTCAAGTCAAGTTGGGAGCATGCACTGGTACAGTGTGTTGCCGCACCCACTACACAACGAAACAACTCGGGATCCCGGTTTGCAACCCCCCAGGCAGACACACACTCCAGTCCCGCCCTCCAGAAATGACTCTATATCTGCTGCAGTCAGGTGTTACGTGGGCGACCCCTTGGCCTGGTCCACCCACTCGGGTCCCCAACAATGAGGATCTTACGAGCTGGATCACCCTGCGCCACATGGCCGTAGTGCCGTAACTGACACTCCCTCACAATGCAGGCAATGTGCCTCATTCGGGACTCCATGAGCAACACAAAGTCAACCAACGGTACTCAAGGATTTTCCGGAGAGACACAGTACCAAAGGAGTCCAGTCTTCGTCTCAGGTCACTGGATAGCGTCCATGTCTCGCAACTATATAGCAAGGCAGGAAGCACCAGGACTCTAAAGACTTGGACCTTCGTCCTTTTGTATAGATATCAGGAGCGCCACACACCCCTTTCCAGTGACCTCATGACCCCCCCATGCTCTCCCAAACCGTCTACTGACTTCATAGGAAGAGTCACCAGAGGCATGAATGTCACTGCCAAGGTAAGTAAACCTCTCGACGAGGTCGACACTCTCTCTGCAGACAGACACACTGCTGATGGCTGTGCCCAAGAGGTCTTTAAAGGCCTGGCTCTTGGTTTTTATCAGGACACTTGCAAGTCCAGACACTCAGACTCCTCACTCAGTCTCTTGAGCGCCCCGATCAGACCCTCCTGCGAAGATCACAGCATCGTCAGCAAAGTCAAGATCCGTGAACCTTTCTTCACCAACAGATGCCCCACAGCCGCTGGACCCCACGACCTTGCCCAACACCCAGGCCATACAAGCATTAAACAGAGTAGGAGCAGAACACACCCCTGACGAACCCCAGAATCCACTCTGCACAGCACTCACAGTACCAGTGTACAGGCCGGCCATGATATCCAGCAACCTCGAGGGGATCCCGCGAATCCTCAGGATGTCCCACAGGGCAGCTTGATCAACTGAGTTGAACACTTTGTGAAAATCGACAAAGGCTGCAAAGAAACTCTTCCAATATTCGTGTTTGCACTCCATGAGAACCCTCAGTGCCAGGATGCGGTCGATGGTAGACTTCTTAAGCGTAAAACCAGACTGTTCCGGTCGCTGGTAGGTGAGCAACTGATCATGGAACCTATTGAGGACGACACTAGCAAGGACCTTACCCGGCACTGAGAGCAGTGTTATCCCCCTATAGTTGCTGCAATCCAGGCGATCACCCTTCCCTTTCCAGATAGGGACAACAAGTCCCGTTTTCCAGTCAGTTGAGATGATGCCAGTCTCCCAAATGGAAGCAAAGATTGCTTGCAATGCCAGGAGGGCAGCCTTACCACCAGCCTGGAGAAGTTCACCCTAGATACCACAGATCCCTGTAGCCTTTCCTCCCCTCAGCTGGTTCACCACCTGTGCAATCTCAGTGAGATTGGGTGGTTCACAGCTAATTGCAGAATCACCCTCAAGAACAGTGGACCAAGAGATATCCAACGTTCTAGCCGAAGGATCAGCTTTGAACAACTGCTCAAAGTAGCCAGCCCAGCGGGTCACAAGTGCAGTGTCATCCGTAAGGACCGTTCCATCAGCTGCCCTGACTGCGACTCTCCGAGGAACAGATTCAGATGTGCGTAATGCTTCAATTCCTCTGTAAGCAGGACGTGGGTCGCTAGACCACAGATGGTGTGTCACTTGCTCACAGATTCCTCTAACAAACGCCTCTTTATCTGCCCTCAGAGCCCTCACAGCAGTCCTTCTCAGTTCCTGGTACAGACCAGAGTTGCCATTGAGCCGTGCGCTGCGACTCCTCTAAATGATATCAGGGTGCCCTGCGAGATGAAACACCTCCTTCTGGGAACACCGGCAACACCAACACAACCCTCAGCAACCTTCAAGGTCTTGTCACGGAAGGTCTCCCACATCACATTAGGATCGGCAGTCGTACCCAAATCTGAAAGTTCCTCACACAAACTGCATGCAAACTCGTTAGAAATAGTCTGGTCTTGGAGTCTGGCCAAGTCCAGGCTCATTTTCCTAATAGGTGGTAACCTACTGGACCTAAACTGGATCCTAAGAGTAGCAACAACAAGTCTGTGGTCAGAATTCACAAACTGGGCACTTCTGTAGACCCTGCAGTTTTGCAAGAGCCTCCAGAGTCTGCCCATGAGGATGTGATCGATACTCCTTCACCGCACCACCAGTTTTGGAGTACCAAGTCCAACAATGCGGTTCAGGGCGCTGGAACCAGGATCCATCGATTCGCAGCCCCTGACCTTTTTTCATAGGCTCTGGTAATTCTAGTGTTAAAAATATAAAAACCTGTATTTACCTTAAAAAGTGATAAGATCTTTCTTACTTCAATTGTAGCTCCAATAGCTTTCCTCTAATTCTTATTTTCCTCACTACACTTTTTAGGATCCATGGCGAATACACTAAGTTGTTATTATATAAAAAAAATAACACAAAACAAGCACAAAAGCATAAAATTAGCAACGAAAATAGCAGTGAAAATCACATGAGATGCTTTCACTACAGCTTCGGACAACGAACTGAGCGATAAAGCGTATGGCTGGCCCGAGCGCTGGGGAAACGTACATACAAATACACACGAAAAACGTGCTGGGCTTTTGGATTCCAAAGCAGCGTTCGGATTCTGGGGCAAAATTTGCTTGAATTTTTCGTTTGGATTCCAAGCTGTTCGAGTTCTGGGGCATTCAGGTTCCAGGGGCAATACTGTATTTTAAACCCTCAAAAGTATTGATAAAGCAGATCCAGCAGAATTCTTTCAGCTTAATGGTGAATCACATACTCGAGGACATCAATGGAAATTAAGGGGACATGCATTTAAGACTGAAGCCAGGAAGCACTTCTTTACACAAAGAGTTGTGGGACTCTGACACAAACTACAAAGACATGGAGTTGAAGCAGAAACCTTGACGACCTTTCAAGAGGAATCTGAATGAGATATCGGGACAGCTCAGCTGTTAGTTAAGCAAACAGGCTTGATGGACTGAATGGTCTTCTCTCGTTGGTCACATTTCTTAAGTTCTGTTCCAACATGCCTGTGCCCCTGTCCACAAAGCCGGGCCCATTAAGACATGGAGGACCTAGAATGACCTCAACCTAATTGAACACCTTTGGGATGAACTGGAATGCAGGTTGAGAGCCAGGTCTTCATGTCCATTGACAGCACTTGACCTCACAAATGATCATTTGGCTGCTTGGGCACAAATTCCTACAGACACACTCCAACATATCATGGAAAGAAGAGCGAAGGCTGTTATACCCACATAGGGGAGCCAAGGCCAGATTAATGACATGGCTTTGGAATGGGATGTCCATTAAGCTCATATAGGTGGGATGGTCAGCTGTCCACAAACGTTGATAAGGTGTATCTGGTTATGAACTCTTGCTTGACTTTTTTTGACTTTGATATTAGGAACCTGTTTGTTTAATACCCATGATATTAGGCTTTCTGGTTATGTAAAATGTTATGTTATATCACAAAAACTGTTGAAGATAAGTCAAGGGATGTTCTGCTCAAACAATATAACGCTCTTGAGACACAACATCTGGAGGTTTGTGTGCAGTTCTGGTCACCATATTACAAGAAAGACAGCAGCACTTGAAGCTGTGCTGAGGAGAACAACCAAGTGCATCCTGGGTATTAAGAACATGTTCTAATCTGACAAACTCAGGGAATTAAACCAGTTTAGTCTCAACAGAGGATACTACATGGAGACCCAAACTAGTGTGAGAAAAGACGCAAAACAATGTGAAAGAGTCGGGGATCCACCCCATATACTTGAAAAGTGCTGGTCATGCAAAACGTCTTTACAGACAGGAGTCCAAAACAGAACTGAAGAGTTTGACAAAATGGCTGACATACTGTATGTAATCACAAAACAGGAACTGATGTAGTGTTGGAGTGGCATCCTGGGACCGGATATGCCATCATGGTTCTTGGGACTGACACAGGAACTATTGCTAGGTTGTCTTCTGGGAATTGGAATTGATGTTAGGTTGAGGGTTCCTCGGTTGTTCTGTAGAAGGAGAGGAGAAAGAGTTAGAGGACAGCGCCAACCCCAGGTCCGGAGGAAACATGCACTTATAAACTGTCTCTTAATCACACATGTGTGACACCAGGTATTTAAATCCTTAAAGGTATTGATAAAGGAGATCCAGAAACATTCTATTAGTTTAAAAGTGGAAATTAAGGGGACGTGCATTTAAGACTGAAGCCAGGAAGCACTTCTTTACACAAAGAGTTGTGGGACTCTGGAACAAACTACCGAGACATGGAGTTGAAGCAGAAACTTTGACAACCTTCATGAAGAATCTGGATGAGATATCAGGACAGCTTAGCTATAGCTGACTTCACGGAGTCAATGGAGGCTCTGATCGGGGCTCTCGAGAGACTGAGCGAGGAGTCTGAGTGTCTGGACTTGTGAGTGTCCTGCATAAAAACCGAGATCCAGGCCTTTATTGACCTCTTAGGCACAGCCATCAGCAGTATGTCTGTCTGCGGAGAGAGTGTCGACCTTGTCGGGAAGTTTACTTACCGCGACAGCAATATTCATGTCTCTGATGTCTCTTCTTATGAAGTCAGTAGACGGACTGGGAGAGCATGGGGGGTCATGAGGTTGTTTTGAAGGAGTGTGTGGCTCTTCTAATATCTATGCAAAAGGACGAAGGTCCAAGTCTTTAGAGTCCTGGTTCTCCCTGTTTGTGAGATACGGATGTTATCCAGCTAGGAAGACTGGACTCCTTCAGTACTGTGTCTCTTCAGAGAATCCTTGGGTACCACTGGTTTGACTTTGTGTTGCTCATGGAGTCCCTGCATTGTGAGGGAGCATCATTTACGGCACTACAGCTATGTGGCGCAATTCCCTGAGGATGATCCAGCTCACAGGATCCTCATTGTTGAGGACCCGAGTGGCTGGACCAGGCCAAGGGGACACCCACATAACACCTGGTTGTGGCAGACTGCATGTCTGCCTGGGGGATTACCAACCAGGATCCCGAGGTGTTTCGTTGTGTGGTGGGTGTGGCAATGCGCTGTACCTGTGCATGCTCCTCAACTTAGCTATTCGCTAAACAAATGGTTGGTCTCCTCTGGTTTGTCAAATTTCTTATGTTACTTATGTTCTTATGTATGATTCTTTTGTCAGATATCCAGTAGACGTAACCATTCCAGTAGAGTCAGTGCTACATCAGCATGGTGTAATAACTGGGGATCATGACATGTGTAAGGCCCTCGTCATTCATCATGTGGTCCTGCCAGCTGATGTGGAGAATGCGCCCGAGGTTACGCATATGAAGGGCATTTAACCGTCTTTCTTGTCTGGAGTTGATCGTCCAGGATTCACTGCCATAGACAGACAACGTGGTGTGGAGAGTCAGTTTCATGTTAAAGTTTAAAGGTTAAATATTAATAATAACAACAATAACAGTGACCAGAGACTGAATGCCTGACCATTGTAGGGTCCTCTCGTGCCTACATTCACACTTGCACCCACACCAAGCCAGTTTCACATGCACACAATCTGCCCATTGTAATCTGCTCCTCTACACCACACTTATTATTTATTTTAGATTTTCTCAGACTGTAAGGCCTGTGTCCCAACTTGCTTGCAGCTTTTATCTAACGTTAATTCTCTGTAGTATTCAAGATGTCATTTCTAATTACTTTAATTATTTATTTAATTTATACTTTTAGATATGACGCACAGTATTACACAGTGAATCTCCTTGGCCTAATGCCCATGGTTTAAAATTGGCATGGCTCCCTTGTGACTTAGCACTTTGATTTTTAAGGTCTATCCATTCATTTTCTGTATCCTTCTAACAGAGTTTTAGTGCCAGAATTGGGCCAAAGCTCACCAGGCAGGTACCAGTCTATCGCAGAGCACACCCAGGGGGGGATAGTATGATTGACAGGAGATCTCAAAAATATTATAACATAATTTTAGCAGTTTCTATTATTCAGTTATTGCAATAACATTAAAACAGTCTCTTATATAAATTTCACTTCTGGTTCGTCCTGCTTCCACTTCAAAGCCAGTCCCGCCCACACACAGTTGACACGGCATTTCTCAATTCCTATTCGTCCTCTTCCAAACCCTTCCCGATGCTGCCTGCGGCTCCTGCATCTTTACAACAGCTTCTTACACAGCAAGCATCAGAAGCTAAACATTATCGTGAACATATTAGAGAATACAACTCTTCTCTAGCGTTTGCTTCCATGGGTGCACAGATAACTCAACCTCCTGGTCACAGACATACTGCTTTAAAATACACAAGCAATTTTATCACCAAATCTCTCCACTAACACTTCTACCTCTCCAGGATATGGACAGTTGTATGTTTTTGACACAGCGCAAGCTACTGAAGTACGCTTACAAAATAAAGCAAACTCTGCATGCAGCGAAAATTTACTTCTCCAGCTAAATTCCATTATCAGAACCATCAACCCCTTCGCTAAATCATACAAACCCATGCATGAAATCTCTCAGTCCAATCCAACAGCATCTGTACAAATGGTTTTCAAGAAAAACTCTAGGCAGGATTTATGACGATACAATGCCCCGACATGTCACACCGATGTTGCAGTGATTTTCATCGGAGAAGATGGCAAACCGCCTGCCGAAAGGGACATTTCCATTTATCCCATAGGCAACTCCTGTAAACAGATTTCCACGCTCAATATGAATTGCGATCCTATGGTTTACCCTCTTTTATTCCCTTACGGAGACATTGCCTGGAACAAAGATTTACAACATGTTCCCGATAAAAGAACCGCCAAGCAAATAAGGCTTACTCAATGCCAATTTTATGCGTACAGATTAGCAATGAGGAATACACTTATAATTTTGCACACCAGCGAACTATTCCAACAGTACAACGTAGATGCGTATGTTAAAACAGAGGGCGCACGTCTCAACTATCTCAGATTACATCAACAAGATCTGCACGTGGAACAATACAAAGGACTATCAGACGCACTGCAAGCAAACGCTGAAAGTAGCAACATATGTGTAGGCAAAATGATCATATGACCGTCCACATTTCCAGGAAGTCCAAGATACATGTAACAAAACTATCAGGACGCAAATTCGGAAAGCCTGATTTATTTATCTCTTTTACAATCCTGCTTGGCCGGAAATTGTACATGCACTGTCGGATACCCAAAGACCACAGCACAGACCTGATACCAGTCTTCAGCCACGGTCAGTTGTATGTGGCTTTTTCTAGGGTTAGATCTTTCAACTCATTATCTGTCTTCTCTACCAAAACAACTATGCACAACTGCGCCTTTCAAGAAGTATTTATTTCTTCTTGATTTCTGAATTCCTTTCTCACCGTTTTCCATTCCTGTTCTTACACTGCCGTATGCTACGGCAGGCATTGGCTAGCTTACTTATAATTTAGAAACTTCATGGTAGCAATCCAGTCAGCCTCCACATTGTGTGGTCCCCCTGTTTTAGCCAGAATGGTTCATCCTGGTCCCCATCAACGTGAATCGCGCTGCAGTAATCTACACACTTTCTAGACAATTTTTCAGTTTTGCTTACATTGAAATGTCAAAAACCAAATGCTGGGTTCCAGAAAAGAAAGGCAAGAAAAACTTGAACAAGAAAAGAGAGGACGACAGTCGGTCACTCCATTTTTCCCAAAGAAAGGTCAGTTTTTTTACCATTCGCCCATTTTCCATTTATGGCTTCAAATGGATCGCTCAATCTAACCCAAAACATCTAATTAGACGCCAGTTTAAATAAACCATGCAGACATAAGCTTATTACTAAGCAATCCACAAAGAATTTGCTGTACCACGTGAAACAGAAAACAACACATTTCTGCTGTTAATGATTTTAATTGTAGACAGCTTTTTAACATTTGTTAATTTAGTACTTTCCTGTAAAACTGTCATTTAACCAAATTTTGAGTTGCTGTGAAAATGTTGGCTAAATAAAACTTATAATGGACTAAACATTAACAGATCATCACAACGCAACATTTAATATATTTAGTTACTTAATTTGTGAGACACAAATACAGGCATCATCATATTCATTTGAGTTACAGTGCCTCAGTTATATAAAGAGATCATCTCCTGGACTCAAGGAACTAAAAGCTACTTACCTAAAGAATAAAATAAAATAAAGACTGCATTTAATTTAGCTTATTTAAGCAATCCTGGGCAATTTCGTCTGGGCATCACAGGCAGTAATGCATACAGTATATGCGTTGTCACACATGTGCACGTTGGGGACAGCTTAAAGCTCTCTTCCTCCCTCTGAAGACTGGATGGATGGCTTTACCACCCTTGACATCACTTCCAGTATCCGTCCACCTGACCCCACCTCATCCTTATCACTGGAAGTTCCGCCATGTTGAGTTAGTCACTTTTGAGAGTCGCATCTGTGAAGACGTTTAAAACTTGTGTTTTGTTTCCAGTTATACAGGGTTTGCCTATACAGGCACCCCAACTTTTCATGACTGTCTGTGCTTTCTTTTTTGAACACGTCACTTACACACACAGAGAAAAGTGTTTTTGCGTATATCATTGTCACAAGTGCTTCATGCTTCCCAGTCATGCCATAGAAAACCAAAAATATTAATAATCAGTGATGGCAAACAGGAATTTGAAATTCTCCAAAACCTTTCCAATACTTTAGTTTCAACACACTCCTCTAAAGTTCTTATCAAAAGGGACAAGTCATGTGACTATGCTGGGGGCTTCGTTACGTCACCACCTGTATCAAAACGTTGCCCGACTAGTTCTGCTTGCAGTCCGGCTGGATTTCTTTCTGTAGGCAATTTTTATCATTAAAGTTAATATGGATGTTAATGTCCCTAACATTATTATGTGTTTAGTAGATAAATCTGCTTATGTTCCCAAGGCCGTATCATCTATTAGGTTCATTATTATATCTTTGTAGCCAATTAACAGGGACACCAGGTGACAAGAAACCAGCTCCACTCGTGCAAACATTTCAACGCCATCTCAGAATTGTGTATGAAATATCCATCCATCCATCCATTGTCTCCCGCTTATCCGAGGTCGAGTCGCGGGGGCAGCAGCTTGAGCAGAGATGCCCAGACTTCCCTCTCCCCGGCCACTTCTTCTAGCTCTTCCGGGAGAATCCCAAGGCGTTCCCAGGCCAGTCGAGAGACATAGTCCCTCCAGCGTGTCCTGGGTCTTCCCCGGGGCCTCCTCCCGGTTGGACGTGCCCGGAACACCTCACCAGGGAGGCGTCCAGGAGGCATCCTGATCAGATGCCCGAGCCACCTCATCTGACTCCTCTCGATGCGGAGGAGCAGCGGCTCTACTCTGAGCCCCTCCCGGATGACTGAGCTTCTCACCCTATCTTTAAGGGAAAGCCCAGACACCCTGCGGAGGAAACTCATTTCAGCCGCTTGTATTCGCGATCTCGTTCTTTCGGTCACTACCCATAGCTCATGACCATAGGTGAGGGTAGGAACATAGATCGACTGGTAAATTGAGAGCTTCGCCTTGCGGCTCAGCTCCTTTTTCACCACGACAGACCGATGCAGAGCCAGCATTACTGCGGATGCCGCACCGATCCGCCTGTCGATCTCACGCTCCATTCTTCCCTCACTCGTGAACAAGACCCCAAGATACTTGAACTCCTCCACTTGGGGCAGGATTTTGCTACCAACCATGAGAGGGCACTCAACCCTTTTCCGGCTGAGGACCATGGTCTCGGATTTGGAGGTGCTGATTCTCATCCCAGCCGCTTCACACTCGGCTGCGAACCGATCCAGAGAGAGCTGAAGATCACGGCCTGATGAAGCAAACAGGACAACATCATCTGCAAAAAGCAGTGACCCAATCCTGAGCCCACCAAACCGGACCCCCTCAACGCCCTGGCTGCGCCTAGAAATTCTGTCTATAAAAGTTATGAACAGAATCGGTGACAAAGGGCAGCCCTGGCGGAGTCCAACTCTCACTGGAAACGGGTTCGACTTACTGCCGGCAATGCGGACCAGGCTCTGGCAACGATCGTACAGGGACCGAACAGCCCTTATCAGGGGGGCCAGTACCCCATACTCTCGGAGTACCCCCCACAGGATTCCCCGAGGGACACGGTCGAATGCCTTTTCCAAGTCCACAAAACACATGTAGACTGGTTGGGCAAACTCCCATGCACTCTCCAGGACCCTGCTAAGGGTATAGAGCTAGTCCACTGTTCTGCGACCAGGACGAAAACCACACTGTTCCTCCTGAATCCGAGGCTCGACTATCCGACAGACCCTCCTCTCCAGGACCCCTGAATAGACTTTTCCAGGGAGGCTGAGGAGTGTGATCCCTCTGTAGTTGGAACACACCCTCCGATCCCCCTTCTTAAAGAGGGGGACCACCACCCCGGTCTGCCAATCCAGAGGCACTGTCCCTGATGTCCATGCGATGTTGCAGAGGCGTGTCAGCCAAGACAGTCCTACAACATCCAGAGCCTTGAGGAACTCCGGGCGTATCTCATCCACCCCCGGGGCCCTGCCACCAAGGAGTTTTTTGACCACCTCGGTGACCTCAGTCCCAGAGATGGGGGAGCCCACCTCTGAGCCCTCAGGCTCTGCTTCCTCATTGGAAGGCATGTTAATGGGATTGAGGAGGTCTTCGAAGTACTCCCCCCCACCGACCCACAACGTCCCGAGTCGAGGTCAGCAGCGCACCATCCCCACCATATACAGTGTTGACACTGCACTGCTTCCCCTTACTGAGACGCCGGATGGTGGACCAGAATCTCCTCGAAGCCGTCCGAAAGTCTTTCTCCATGGCCTCCCCAAACTCCTCCCACGCCCGAGTTTTTGCCTCAGCAACCACCAAAGCCGCATTCCGCTTGGCCTGCCGGTACCTATCAGCTGCCTCCAGGGTCCCACAGGACAAAAGGGTCCTGTAGGACTCCTTCTTCAGCTTGACGGCATCCTTCACCGCCGGTGTCCACCAACGGGTTCGGGGATTGCCGCCACGACAGGCACCGACCACCTTACGGCCACAGCTCCGGTCAGCTGCCTCAACAATAGAGGCACGGAACATGGCCCATTCGGATGTATGGAACAGTCTGAGTTATTCATTAGGTGTTTTAGCATCTGGAATAAACGTTCAGACTGATTGTATGTAGGACCACCACGTAGACTGACGATTGGTCACTGCCACATACAGTACACAGGGCACGCATATCCATGACCATCAGAATGCTAGAAATAGAAACAATCCAAAGACAACAGTGTTGAGACACATCAACTTAATCCAGACATACTTAAGAACATAATAAGAACAAGAAGAAACTCAAAAGGCGTGCAAGGTGTGTTTCACGTATAAGAGACTGATTAACGAGTGCATCACCCTGAATTCGGCCAAAGCCACTACACCACCAATGACTCAGACCTCCTTCCACATGAAACGTTGTTCTACCCTCAAGTGTAATCTTTTGTCCTTTACTGAAGATACCTGCTCAGGAAAAGAATGGACTCTGATGTGTGCTTCTCTCTCTGTTATCTATAGTAGCTGTGTGGTGTTGCTGGTCCACAGTTCTGAATGAATGGCAGTTCTTAAATAACCCATTTGGCCGTGCCAGTCTCCGTGGGCACGATCGTGCAGCCGCGAGGAGTTGATGGGGTAATTGGGGCGAGTCACTACTGCATGTGAAGGTGTCATCGTTCTCAGTTACTTAATCGACTTTCTGCAGTGTGTGATTGAAGCGCTGCTCCGACTGAGTCGTACAAGAATGGGCCGGCACAAGGGACGGGAGAGAAAAAGGAATAAAGAATGAGAGTGGGGGTGAAAGAGTGGACGAGCCAGCCAGCTTAAAGAGAGAGGTCAGCGCGGTCAGGGGGCCCGTGTGGAGCGAAGGATGGGTGCCCAAGGGACGGATCATGCCCACTGATTAGGTAGAGGAGTGGGTTCGGTCGAGTGGAGTCCTTCCTAGGGATCTGAGGGATGACTACGTGTGCGAGAAGGAAGACGGGAGGACAACCGACGTCGAGTGGTCTGGCAGCCAAGACAGGGGTTGGTAGTGCGGATGGGTGAGCTGGAGAGACTGGGAAGGAGCTGTGTTTGGCTGGTGTGGCCCCAATGACTGCTGCTGGTTATTCTCACGTTTTAGCCTGCTTTTAATCACTTGGATTTTTACCTTTTTATGGATTATTTATTGAACTTTGAAAACTGCACTTTTTATTTGGACACTGGTTTGATTTTTATTTGATTTGTCCCCATCAGAGCAGCTCTTCCGCTTACATTGTCGATGATGTTGGGTTCGAGGGCTCTCAAATGTGGAAGAGGAAGAGTGGAGCAGGACCCGCACCATCACAAGCTGTAGATACTGTATATAAGAGATGTCACATCCGCATGAGAGAGAGCCTTCTAGCTTGAGTAAGTGTGATAACCCACCGAACCAGGGGGTGGCGCTGTTCTCTGATCCTTTTCCTGTTTCTCCCTCTGTGGACTTGCTGACCCGACCACCACTGACACCATTTCTGGTATCCACCCTTCTGGACCGGTCCCTTCCTGTCATCACACCTTATAAGCCAACACTCAACTTCTGTTGCTCAGTTCTGTATCGGACTCTTCTCTGTAAAGACACGTCTATTATTCTGCAGCCAAAAGTTAAAGCATCCAGGTTTATCATGGTGGCACTCCAAATCTATTTCTGTGTTTTGTCTCCTTATTACAGAGGTGTAAAGTTTTTTCAAAATAAGTCCAAAAACACAATAAAAAGGTTTGGGGACCGTCCCCTTATATTGCCCTAAGACAATATCAAAATGAAGATATGATCACAAGTCTTTTAAATTCAGAACAAATGACGCTTTTACTTTTGAAACATGATTGTTTAAATACAGAAAGGATTATGGGAAAAGGAAATGGTTGGCATCAAAACAGGAACTGGAAATAACATCATCTGGAGGAGCCGGAAGTGATGTGATATTGCAGAGCCGGAAGTGAGGTTATTAGAGATGGCCGGAAGTGACGTAATCGGTGGCCATCTTGAACCCGGAAGTGAGGCAATTATTTTTCCTCTGGTTTTCTGTAAAGAGAAGAGATTTAGGTAAGCACCATGTGACACCCATATCTCACGATATCTCACTCACCTTTAGGCTCTTTGACTGCCTCCTAATCGCACGTGTGTGACAGAGGGTATATCAAAAAGTAACAGTAGGTTAGGTTAGGTTAAGTTAGGTTTCTTTATTTAGTCATGTTTACACAGGAAACAGAAAATAACTCTGTAATTGCAACGGATAGAAGCTGATGCAACACAACACGTTCGAGATGGCTTATGGGTAGTTCTAACACGCACAAGGCAGTGTTCTTCCACTGGTATAGTTGAAGCCGAGATCAAATTAAAATGTTCGCTCCACTGCAGGATTGCACCATTGTTAAACAAAACGGCTTAGGGAAACTTCGTTGGGCACAGGAAGTGAAACCTACTGAGTTGGGCAGATCAGAAAGTTGTCTGAGTACCTATCTTTAGCAAACCTTACGGTACCCCAAGTCATCATGCACTATGGCATGTGCAGATCCACAGCTGATATGCATATACAACGTAATTCTTCACTCTTCTCTAACAAAGGCGCTCGCCACCTCGATGTGTGTTTTGTGCACGATGTTGACAGTCGACCAGACTGAGCTTCGTCCCACTTTAAAGCTTTCTATCCATTCACAAACGTTTTGCTGATTCTTCTGTTTTCACTTCTGCACTGAGCCAACATCCTTAGGTGAATCTGTGCAGGTCCCACTCCCTTTGCCCAAAAAGTATGTTCTTCAACAACAGTGCAGTCCCGTACAGGAGCAGCCATGTTCATTTAACCTTGCCTTCAACTAGCCTGAGCCTTGCACTGTTCGTGTTCAGACTAGCCATAAGCCATCAGGAAGGAGTTCTACTGCGTCAGTTTCTATCAGTTACGATTACAGAATAATTTTCAAATTGCCTTTACACTTTGATTTACCTGCTGTGAACGATTAAAAGACACAAAAATACCATTAAGGGTTGGGGGAATTCCCCGTATAATATTTGACTTCATTTCTTCGCTTGAAAGATTTGAAATTGGGTCGTAAATGGCACAGTAAGACTTTCGGCAACAGTGTAGAGATTTCTGAGGCGTTTTATATAGACAAAGAGGAAGTAGGACAAACAATAAACGGAACTGAGTTGGCAGGAAATGAAAAGGTGGAAATGACGTCTTCTCCGGTGGAAGAAGCCGGAAGTAAAGGCATTTGCATTGGACCAGAACTGATGAGATCGTTATGGGATGGAGGTGACATCTTGGATAGCGGAAGCCGGAAGTATTAAAGTCGTGTGGAATCGAAGTATTTTATGGCTGTTGTTCTTCTCTTTTTCTATTGATGAGAAGAAAAAAGCATTAGTATTCTGTCCTGTTCCCCCGTTGTTCATACTTTCACGCTCGTTTGGGCCCTTTAGCTGCCCTCTAAGTGCACGTGTGTGACACTGTATACATGTAGATATAGATGTAGACAAATATAGATATACAAAATCGAATAGTAGATCATTGGACATGTTGGCTTCAAAACAATGTTAATTGATTACTTTCTGCCACTGGATGTCACTGTGAAAGATCTCTGAAAGATCAAATCTTTTTGGGAATCAGTCATTTCAGATGATTCGATCTTTAGAACGTTCCCATTTCTACCGTCACTGTTAATAATAATTTACTGAAGTGCAGGACCAGCGAGTGCGGATGTAAGGATTCAAGTTGCTTTTTCTGGCTGATTTTGTGACTCACAATCCTAAGTTCTTACTCACCCAGCCATCAGTTCTAGAGTGCTGTGCAGATACTTCTCTTTGTACTTATGTGGGATTTTGGCAGCTTTACAATTAAGCAACAGTTGCCCAAGCATCACTATTATTTTTTCCTGCTGTCTTCTAGTTTTTGATGTTGTCGCCGTCACCCTAGTAATAACGAATATAAAAAGTGCATACTTTACACAAAGCAGTGAAAATAAGGAGTGCAAATAATATAACTAACTGTGTAATTAAACTACAATTTACACAATTAAAAGCATTAAAGTGAACCTGGCTCTGACTGCTCGAAACAGGGGAGCTTCCGGTTATGTGGGTTTCCATCAGGAAGAGGCGGGTCCAGACAGACGGACACAGGAAGAGATGTCAGAGGTGGACAAGCTGTCAATCTTCCAGTCTGCAAAGGGAGAAGAAGAGAAGGCGTTATTACACAGCGCCAACCCCTGGGGGGGGCGAAGAACTCCCATCAACAGAGCCCTTAAAACGTCCCCACATGTGACACAAGGAACACCTAGAATCGTTAACCTGCGTTTGAATATATTTAAATATTTATTAATTTTTAAATTGAATACTCAAACCTTATTTTATTTATTATTGAAAAGCCCTAATAAATATGAGACAAGGCCATCAATGAGGGATCGCTGTGGTGGATGGTATTGATGGTGTGGTGATACAGCCATTGTACAGTTTGGGTTTGTTCTACAGGGGAGAAGAATAATATGATATCCTTTCATGGGGCATAAATCACCAAAACTTTCACCCACCAGCCGAAATTACAGACACGAATGAGCCTAACAAACATGTCTGTCAGTTATGGGAGGAGACATTAGTCCTTAGGTACTCAAAGCCGGGGGTCTGTCAAAAAACAAGACCTGTTAAAGCCCACTGCAGCATTCCTTGTGTGATTTTGGGCTACACAAGAAATACATTGCTGTTGCTGTTGTGGTTGTTGTAGTGTCCAGTAATCATGTTGGGGTTTAATCTCAGTTCCCTAGTCCTGACAGAAGAACTAACAGTTGTGCCACCCAAAGTTGGAAGATGTCATGGAGAAAAACATCCTTTAAATGAACATGTGCCATAGTTTAAGTCCAAGCTGGTCAGCCAGCGATGAGGAATGAGCCCACAGCCTCCTATTTGACAATTAGGCCAAGAAACTGAGCCCCCATTTCAGAGGAGCTGTGCTTGTGACACTTCCTCTCCACTCGTCTCCAGTTTCAGCGTCCTCGCGATCCCCTTTTTGTCTTCACTACCTGTTTTATTGTTGCCCATGGTATCTGGTAATTGGATCCCAGCGCCTCGCCCTAGAGGAATCTGGGAAAGCTGGCGCTGAATTTTATATTTAGAAAACCACCAGTTGTCACGGCATTTGAAATCAATAATGATATGACTGCCTCTTTATCAAAATGGTTCAGGACAAAAAGTAATTGGATCTCAGTGCCGATCAAGACCCTGAAGCTGCCTTGATCCACAGGGGGCTCGTCTGTAATAACTTTTATTGGAGATGGAGAACTGTTTTTAATTACTGTGTGCAGTTCATACAAGCAGCCTAAAGGTCAAACAGGCTTTCATGAATAGAGGAGCACTAAAATGGCAACCACACTGCACTCCGTTATGATCCCCAAGGCATAATAAGTGATTTCCACAGACCAAAGGACCATAGCAGCTAGAATAAAGAGACAATAAA
Source organism: Erpetoichthys calabaricus (assembly GCF_900747795.2). NCBI lineage: Eukaryota > Metazoa > Chordata > Cladistia > Polypteriformes > Polypteridae > Erpetoichthys > Erpetoichthys calabaricus. The sequence continues at coordinate 178,128,041 of NC_041400.2, read as the reverse complement.
ATGAATAGACATCAATGTAAAGGTGACGCTTTCAATACTGTTGTCCCCTCCCAGCTCATCCATAAACTGCACCACCTCAGCATACCCTTCTGTATTTGGATCATCAGCTTCCTGTTGGAGAGTCATCAGGTGGAATGGCTGGGCCCCCATTTCTCCTCCACCATAACCCTGTAAGACTGTGTACTGAGCTCCATCCTTTCCTCCCTCTTCACACATGACTGTGTACCTGCATATACCACCAGTACCACTGAAAAATTTGGAGATGACACAACTGTGATGGGGCTAATTTCCAATAATGACAAATCAGCCTGCAGGGTGGAGGTGAAAAATCTGGTGAGATGGTGCTCAATACGGGGAAGACCAAGATGCTCATCGTCGATTTCAGATCACGTGATGAGGATCGGGCTCCAATTTACATCAATGGGGACAGGGTGGAGTGTGTATCAAACTTTTGGTTCCTGGAGATATTTATTGCCAGGGACATTTCATCATCAGCTAACACCACAGCACTGATGAAGAAGGCACAGCAATGGCTGTTTTTCTCAAGAATGTTGAAAACAGTTAAACCTCCCTCAACAGGTGTTGCTGACTTCCTACCGTTGCACCCCTGAGAGTATTTTAACCCATGGTGTCTGTGTGTGGTGCTTCTGTGGCACAGATGCTGATCGGAAAGCTCTACAGCGTGTTGTGTCAAGAGCATAGAGGAATTCCAGCCCTGCCACACACTGCCTCAGGAAAGCCACCAGCATCTGCATGGATTCCACTCACTCATGCCAAAGTCTATTTGAACTTCACTAAGACTTCACTTCTTAGTTAGCAGTGCGACCCAATGGACTTTAAATCACAAATGTAGGAATGCCTGCCCCTGATTCATGGTGTGATGCTGAACTGGTCAATTATTTGATTGTAAAAATAAATGTGAGCAGCTGATTTATAAGTAAAGCTCTTTGAGATGATATATGGAGTAAAGGAGAGGTGTTTGGGTCCTGTGGTGGTTTCATTAAAGCAGTATTTCTTAAACTATAATGTCTAAACTTGGGTCGTTACAAGTGGTGAATCACGATAGTACCAAATGGAAACGAGTTATTTTGCAGAATGCCTTGCAGTGGCTCACAGTTGTCAAGGAGAACTCGCCCCTGGTTCGATGACAATTGGCAGCAAATATCCAAGGGAGATAACAGGGTGACGATGAGCCGCGATTCTTCAAGGTGGATAAGCCCTCTCCCAGGACGACGATCAGTGGCAATGCTACAAGAGGAATGGATCCCCTAGAGGATGCTGCGATCGTGGGTCATGAAGACACAAGAAAGGCAAAATTGGGTCGTGAAAAAAAAAAAAACTGCTAATGGTTTTTATTTTGTTTATTGTTAAGCACTCCAAGATAGTGTTGATTCTCTAGAGATGGTATATTGTATCTTGGGATTATGTTTTATCATGTTTTTATCTCACCTGTGGCATACACTGTTAAGAGCTAGAGATCCCAAGGCACTGTCACACACGTGTGCATGGGAGGCAGCTAAAGGGCTCAGAAAAGGGTAATTCCTGGTCACACCAGTGGGTGGCAGTGTGCACTAATCCTTTCTTGTATCTCCCCACAGACCAAATGCAGGAAATTCTGCCTTGCTCTCAGGACGATGTCACTTCTGGTTCCGCCCCAGAAGAAGTCACTTCCAGTTCAACAGAAGAGCCCACCACCAAATCAAATTCAAAAATTCCCACTACAGGGGGATATGAGGCCAAACCCCAACTAATAGTCCAGATGGTGGAGATCCCATTGGTGAGACTTCTTCCTGTCGGTAGGGAAAATGCAGGATCTATCTTACTAAACCACAGTTAATTTATGCACGGCGGACACACCGAGGCGCATGCGCACTGCGGCCTTGGCACCCGCCCCAGAGTCCAGAGTCAAACGCAGCGGCTTTCCATAACGCGGCGGCTTCCCAGAGTCAGTAGGTGGCGCCCAAACAACACAACCTCTGAGCGCCCAAACAACACAACCTGTACAGTCAAACGCAGCGGCTTCCCAAAACGCGGCATATTCCCAGAGTCAGTAGGTGGCGCCCAAACAACACAACCTGTAAGCGCCCAAACAGCACCACCTGTAAACTAGACTTACTCTAATCCACTGTGCCAGTAATGTAGATCACATAACGGTCATTCAGTTTGGTGCCTGCCCCAGAGTCCAGAGTCAAACGCAGCGACTTCCCAAAACGCGGCGGCTTCCCAGAGTCAGTAGGTGGCGCCCAAATAACACAACGTAATGTGCCGTGGCGCCCGCCCCAGAGTCAAACGCAGCAGCTTCCCAAAACACAGCGGCTTCCCAGAGTCAGTAGGTGGCGCCCAAACAACACAACCTGTGAGCTACACTTGCTCTAATCCACTGTGCCAGTAATATAGATCACATAACGGTCACAGACTCAAACCCAGCGGCTTCCCAGACTCAGTGGCTGGCACACGAACACCACAACCTGTGCACTAAACTTGCTGTGCTCCACTCTGCCAGCAGTTGGTGTCAGCAAAGGCAACGAAATCACGTCTTCACAAAACGAAACCGCCTTAGTACAGATATGCTTATGTAATTAAATGACATTTCCCCAGACGCACCCACCCTCCATGATATGTCATCCATCCAGATATCGGACAGAACAGAAACTGATTGCCATTCTTGGATTTACGATTCGCTAGCGAATCGCGGGCTTACTTGTCTTTATAGAAATAAAAGATTTAATTTTAACAAAACTGTGGGAATGTGTTCCTGCCTTGAGCCCTGTGTTGCCTGGGATTGGCTCCAGTAGACCCCCATGACCCATTGTTAGGCTATAGAGTTGTTGGATAATGGATGGATGGATGAAATTTTTACAAAAATGCTTTGTAACATAAAAACGTCCACAGAGCACAAACAAGGAATTGTCTGAGAAGGCAGGACAATCCAAGGCAAACACCGTCCCAATACAGAATCTAAAAATGGAAGTCAAAAACAGAGCACAGGCAGACATAAGCCACAGGAAAACACAAGACATCACCCACTCCAGGAACGATAGGAGACCCTCGGGATTTATAGGGCAGTTCATGGCGATGATCAGCAGGTGGCCCCGCCTCTTGGGGAAGCAGCCATAAAACACATAGGAAACAAACAAGGCGTTGATATATGGACAAAATGAAAAACAAAGAATAAAAATAATAAACACAAGCAATATTAAAAGTGAACAAAAAAAATCAAAAATGAACAAAAATAATCCTAATCATGTGAGACTTGAAGAAATGTCAAATCCAACTACAGAGTTGTTCAGGCGGCAGTCCACCATGGAGACCTCCATGTCCTGACTTGGCAGGAAAACAAATAATGAGTTTCTTGAGTAAAGTGGGAGATGTGAGCAAAAGGTAAAGCAAATGAAAATAAAAATAAAATAAAGCGACCAAAACTGAGATATGAAGCAAATAACAGGCAATAAGTCGAAAACCAGGCCAGACACGAAAAAGTAATCACATATAAATGCAAATGTAATTTTATTCTCAGATCGGATAAGGCTCAGTGCAAATGGCTGACCTTTGATCCCATCTGCTGATTACGTCACGACGCCCAGAGACCCCGCCTGTAGAAACGCAGGGTGTCACCTGACAGCTTTAAACAAAATGGCTTCCATAACAAGAAAAGTCTAAAAAAAAAAACTCAATTTTCAACTCAAATCATGACACTGTATAGCGATCTGTTCGATGATGGGGGCTCTCTTTACTTCCACTCCTTTACTTTGGCCAAGTTTATCACCACAAGAGGGTTTCACAAAGACGCCCCCTTGGATTGAAGTTAGACAAGGAATGAACAGCTGTCGGAGACACTCACTCAGACAACTGTTTTTACTTACATCAAAACCAGTACAATGCAATACAATTTATTTTTGTATACCCCAAAATCACACAAGAAGTTCCGCAATGGGCTTTAATAGACCCTGCCTCTGGACAGCCCCCCAGCCTTGACTCTCTAAGAAGACAACAAAAAACTCCCAAAAAAACCGTAGTAGGGAAAAAATGGAAGAAACCTCAGGAAAGGCAGTTCAAAGAGAGACCCCTTTGCAGGTAGTTTGGGCGTGCAGTGGGTGTCACAAATAGGGGGTCAATACAATACAATACACAGAACAGAACACAATTAAACCACAATACATTATAAATATCACAAGTACGGAGCAAAATTTAACAGTAGATGATATCACATAATACAATTTGACCAGAAAGTTTGGTCAGAAAGTTCAACGTGATGTATAGAATCATACAACATGGCTGGCTAATCTTCATTTGCAACATTAAGACATTGGTGAACATTCCCAGGTGGTTCCTTTTCTTTGTTGCAAATGCATTTTCTTTCAAAAATGATGATAAAGATTTCTTTCCAAAGAAGAAGTGAAAAGAGTCAGGTTCTCATCTCCTCTAGCAGGGCACGCTGACATTTTACAGTTTCTCAAATCCCATTGTGTTAAGTATGTAAGTCATGAGAGTTCCAAAAGGATCCTGGTTGGCAGACACGTGGCCCAGTCCCACCCTCCGGGAGTGGCCATCTATCTGCCACAGCCAGGTATTAGGTGGATATCCCTTTGGCCTGATCCAGCCTCTAGGGTACTCAACAATGAGCCGGATCACCCTCAGAGAATCATGCCACATGGCCATAGTGCCGTAACTGACGCTCTCTCACAATGCAGGTGATGTGCCTCATTTGGGACCCTGTGAGCAAAACAAAGTCAAACTAGTAGTACACAAGGATTCTCCAAAGAGACACAATAAACAAAGGAGTCCAGCCTTCATCTCAGGTCACTGGATAGCAGCCATGTCTCACAACCATATAGCAAATGAGCTTGACAACACTTTGACATTCCCAAGTCATGTGATGATGTCAAGTCAAGTTGGGGAGCATGCACTGGTACAGTGTGTTGCCACACCCACTACACAACGAAACAACTCGGGATACTGGTTGGCAACACCTCTGTCAGACACGCAGTCCAGTCCCACCCTTCAGAAATGACCCTCTATCTGCCACAGCCAGGTGTTATGTGGGCAACTCCTTGGCCTGGTCCAACCATTCGGGTCTGCAACAATGAGGATCCTACGACCCGAATCACCCTCAGGGAAACGCACCACATGGCCGTAGTGCCGTAACTGATGCTCCCTCACAATTCAGGTAATGTGCCTCATTTGGGACTCCATGAGCAACACAAAGTCAAACCAGCGGTACCCAAGAATTCTCTGAAGAGACACAGTACTGAAGGAGTCCAGTCTTCATCTAAGGTCACTGGATAGCGTCCATGTCTCGCAACCATATAGCAAATCAGGAAGCACCAGGACTCTAAAGACTTGGACCTTCGTCCTTTTACATACTTTAGATATTGGGAGAGCCACACGCCCTTTTCCAGTGACCTCATAACCCCCCTTAAACAAAATGAAGAAAATGTTACAACTCCTCATTATCACTCAAGCAGCAAACACATCCCACACCCAGCTCAAAGTTTGAGCTCATCAGTAACCTGACTATGCAAAGCACTCCGAAATCCTGCTTCACCTTCCAGCTCTCCCAGCATGCACTGCACTCCAGTTCCACTTGTCCAGACTCAGGCTAAAGGCTTATCACCTGACATTTGCGACCTGAAGAATTTAAAGTATCCCTTATACAGATGGTGTTCACCATCAAAAGACTCTGTATAAAATTAACTTCAATTTAACAAGTTTGATTCCACATTTACACGCAAATTCAGAAGCTGTCTATTTGTGTTGGTCCAACTTCTCCCTGGAATTTGGAATACAATTTAGGGTTTTACTAAATGAGAAGTCAAGCAAAGTGACACCTTTTATTGGCTAACTGAACAGATTACAATATGCAGGCTTTCGAGGACAACTCAGGCCCCTTCATCAGGCGAGATGTATTAATAGCATTAACGGCAGGACTTGTTTGTTTCCTCATCATTTCATTTTCTTATTTCTTTTTAAATGCTCATTACCAAATTGGCAACTTGATGATGAGCAAACGGACATGAATGGATGTGGACCAAGTTTGGTCAAAACAAAATAGAGACACGACACACAAACTTAACATCTGGTAAGATGCAGGAGGACTCCAGGCGAGAGGTAAGGAAAGTTCTGGAGATCTCTCAGCACCACCAGTTTCCCAAAACCACACGCGAAAAACTTCCAGTGCTGCTCCAGAGGTCCGACCACAATCAAAGAAGGAAAGAATCAGTTGACCCAAGATGAGTAACACCAAGGTATGGTGTACTTCTGATGATGACCTGGATAAAGTCCTCAAGAAAATACTAGCAGGGACAGTGGAAAACAAGGTGAAACAGTTCCTAGGAGAAAGGCTGCAAGGAAGGAGCAGAGAGGAAGAAGAGCAAGTACCAGCACTTTGTCCAGGATTGTCCATTGCTGCTCACGGTGGGAGTAGGATGTCAGGGTTTCCCAACTCCGTCTAATCTGTGGACAAGAATTGGAGTTAGAGGCGATGAGAGAAAAACATCAGTTCAAAAGGTGGGAAAAATAATGGAAAGATCCTCGTATTGGCTCTGAGGACTTTATCTGGAGGAGAGGGACAGTGACTGGCCAACAGGAGAGTGTTGTGGCTAAGGAAGGGTTGAAACATTCTGTGAAGATTGGTAGCCCTCTGATGACCTCTCCTTCTGGCCAAATGATTGGAGGAGGTCATTTTAGATGTAATGTTAACCCGATGTCCATTAGGGCATCATTGTTATTGTCACGGGGGTCAAAAATCTGTTAATTCTGATTTGCAAATGAGAATATTTAAAAGAAATTTCAGGTCCAAATTCAGGAAACATTGCAATAATGCAAGAAGTGTGAAAAGGTGGGCACAATGAGTGTAGTTGATCTGTGGCTGATTCTTATCTTATACCCAATATTGCCATAGACAGACCCTAGGCCCAAGGTGACCCTGAAATGGGTTGGAAAATGGTGTGTTGTATTAGATAGATAGATAGATAGATAGATAGATAGATAGATAGATAGATAGATAGATAGATAGATAGATAGATAGATAGATAGATAGATAGATAGATAGATAGATAGATAGATAGATAGATAGATAGATAGATAGATAGGAAAGGCACTATATAATAGATAGATAGATAGATAGATAGATAGATAGATAGATAGATAGATAGATAGATAGATAGATAGATAGATAGATAGATAGATAGATAGATAGATAGGAAAGGCACTATATAATAGATAGATAGATAGATAGATAGATAGATAGATAGATAGATAGATAGATAGATAGATAGATAGATAGATAGATAGATAGATAGATAGATAGATAGATAGATAGATAGATAGATAGATAGGAAAGGCACTATATAATAGATAGATAGATAGATAGATAGATAGATAGATAGATAGATAGATAGATAGATAGATAGATAGATAGATAGATAGATAGATAGATAGATAGATAGATAGATAGATAGATAGATAGATAGATAGATAGATATAGTGTTGTTGACTGCTGGAAACCACAGGACCTCAGGCAAAATATTGGGGTGCCAACCAGGCCACACCATTTAATTATTTGATATAAGAACAAAAGAACAAGCATGCAATGGATAAAAAAAGAATAAATCAAATGAGTCGTCGACTATTATAGTGTTTAATTAGGTTGCCAGGCTTGTTGTCAGACTTCCTTCCTGTAGGTGGGTCATCTTCAAAGAGAGCTGCCACCTTCCAAGATACAGCCCTCCTTTTATAGCTCCTGATCGGGAAGGAGGGAAGGTTAGTTGACCTCATGGGGCAGCTTATCTTGCTTGGGGGTGAAAAAAGAGAGAGGGTTGATAGTGATGGCACACCTTGGCGTCCCTGGTTGGTAGTGCTTACTTTGGAGGAGCTGGGAAGGTGTCCCTCTGATGCATATGTATGACTTTAAATAGATAGATAGATAGATAGATAGATAGATAGATAGATAGATAGATAGATAGATAGATAGATAGATAGATAGATAGATAGATAGATAGATAGATAGATAGATAGATAGATAGATAGATAGATAGATAGATAGATAGATAGGAAAGACACTATATAATAGATAGATAGATAGATAGATAGATAGATAGATAGATAGATAGATAGATAGATAGATAGATAGATAGATAGATAGATAGATAGATAGGAAAGACACTATATAATAGATAGATAGATAGATAGATAGATAGATAGATAGATAGATAGATAGATAGATAGATAGATAGATAGATAGATAGATAGATAGATAGATAGATAGATAGATAGATAGATAGATAGATAGATAGATAGATACTGTGAAGCTGCAGGTACAGACTGTAGACAGAGTCAGCTCGTCTAAGACACGAAGGCCAGCGTTGCGTTGCGTTCCTGCCGTCTTTCTGAAGATTCTTTACAGCCTCGTAAACCTCTGAAGCCAATCACTTCCGTTTAGCGCTGAGCTTTAACATGCATACAGTACATCAGAAAATAAAGTAGTGCAAAGTAAGTATGATCTCACACTAATCCTATCAGCAGGTAAATGAATATTTACTTCTCTTTCAGTGTAACAAAGATCTGTCTTAAAAGAAGGGAAAAAAGAAAGAAAAAAGCGAATTGCAGCCACTGATGGACTAAGGTCAGGAATTTGACATATTAAAACTTGACTGATGATCCTATCAGATTCCCTTTGAAGTGCCTGTCTACGAGCCTTTGGGCAGGCCTAGTAAATTTCACTGCTGTTTCGGCAATCAGATCCTACCCTGGAGGCTGTCACAGTAGCAGATGAAAAGAATGCAAACTCAGGCAACAACAGGACTTCAGCTGATAAAAAAACCAAACCAAACCATGCTGTAATTGATCCTGAACAATCTAACTGGGCCTTATTGAAGATGTACAATTCGGCTTCATTAAATTAAATGTCTACAGTGCCTATAACAAGTATTCACCCCCTTTGAGTTTTACTGTCATACAACATTGAATCCCAGTGCACTTAATTTGGCTTTTTTGAAATTGATCAACCGAAAAAAACTCTTTAATGTCAAAGTGAAAACAGATGTCTGCAAATTAGTAACAAATTTAAAACACAGCAGAATTGACCACATTTGTATTCCCCCCCTTTAATATGACATGCCTGGTGCTGCCAGTGGGTTTTAGAAGTCACTTGTTTAGTTCAATGGAGATTTCATTTTGATTGGTAATCTGGAAGGTTCAACTAGTGGTGAGTCAGTATGGTGGCCTGACCGACACAATGAAGACAAAGGAACACTCTGAGAAACTCCATGCAAAGGGGATTGAAAAGCACAAGTCAGGGGAGGGAGATGAAATGATATCCAAGTCACAAAACATCTGTTGGTGTCCAATGAAATCTGCAAAGAGTAGGGGCAGAGCTGTAGACCTGCTAGAGCAAGTTGTCTACAAAATGGAGTGATCGTGTGAGAAGAAGATGAGCAAGAAAGACCTTCAAGAGACCTAGAGGAGGACTCTGAAGGAGTTACAAGCTACAGTGAGAGACTGCTGCCCATGTGCTTCACCAGTTGTAGCTTAATGGGAGAGTGGCAAAAAGAGAGCCACTGTTTAAAAAAACACCCATGAAACTCTTGGCAGAAGGCACTTAGGAGACTCTGAAGTCAGCTAGAAGTTCATTCTATGGTCTGATGAGACCAAATTGGAGCTGTTGGGCCACCAGACTGAACAACATGTTAGGCACTGCACACCCTCCCTTCTATGAAGCATGGTGGTGGCAGCATCATGTTGTGGGGATGCTTGTCTGCAGCAGGCCCTGAAGGCTTGTGAGGGCAAAATGAATGCCACAAAGTATTTAAGAATCCTGGAAGAAAACCTGACGTTGCCTGCAAGAAACCTGAACCTTTTGTTTTCTGGAAGAACAACGACAAAAGAGATAAGGCCAAAGTCAGGGATCTGCGGTCAAGAGAGGCCTCACTAAGAATGATAACATAAAATAAATTTGTCCACTAGTCTGTGCTATAAATTTGTTTTCTGTATGATTTCAGTCATTTTGATCATTTTTATAGTCACAATCGCTGAATTGGCGCATTTCCTGCTCAAATACTGGAGAGAAATGCGAGGTGAGGCAGCGACAAGCCTCACCTCACCTCAGACTGCGCTCTCCCTCACACACTGGACTGATGCCTGTCGCTGTCTCTCTGTATGTCGCCAATATAATGTTTGCAGACACATTTATTATACAACCTGACTGTCCACAGTCTGGCTAATATCTTTAATGAATGTATGTGACATATTTAGTTTTGCTGATCGGACATAAAACCGCAGTGAAAAGGCACAAGGTGAGGCAGACAGTACCGTGCCGCACCAAAGGGGGTGCATGTGAGCCCAACAGGTGCTTGTTTCTGCTGTTCTTCTACGCAGAGGCTCTGGGCACAATAAGTTAGCGATATCAGAAAGTCAAGTGACCTGCAGTCTGTTGATTTTTATTTTTTGACTGCCAAAATGGAAGATTAAGATTTTTAAAACTAAAGGAACATAAGGAGGACTTTTACAAGAAAGTGACAGAGATTTTCGTGGAGAAGGGTAGGCACATGGACTTCATTTACAAATAAAGTAAGACCATAAACAGTTTTCAATTTTATAAAAAATGGAATCAGACTAAAAAAAAATGCAATATTTAAAAACTAAATTTTGACCTTAAATAAAATATTCTTTTGCTTTTCTTGTTATCCTTTTGTTGAGCAGTCTGTATTAAAATTGATTAAAGCATCAGAATTAAAAGCTTTTAAAAACAACTAAATATTTCAATTAAGGTCAAAATTAAAATCTGGTTTTTTTTTGTACACCACTCTATGCCTTCGTTTGTATTGAATGAGTTTGAATCGGCAAATTTAGAATACGTGGAGGGTGCTGAGCAAATGCGCTCTCTCCGCTCTCGCTCGCCGCTATAAATGTCACGTTCTTTCTTAACCAGATGTGTACCTTAACTATGTGTGTGTAAAGAATGCTGATGAGATATGAAACATAACCAGTAGTCAATGTGCAGGCTGCCTGTTGAATAGTGAATAAGCTACTCTCTTGGGTTCATATATTTGTAAATCTGACTCTGAAGGAGTCACCAGCCATGAACCTCACACCACGTCAAAGTCCAGCTCTCAATCCAATGGACTTCACAATGGCTGTTCACTCACGATCTCCACCTAACGTGACAGAGCTTGAGCAGTGTGGTAAAGAAGGTTGGGGGAAGGCTGTTCGCTACTGTGCAGAGACCTGTGCCATCGAATGAGTACTGACCTGATTAGGTGAATTCTTACAAGGTCCATTATTTTTGGTTTTATATTTGTAATTAATTTGTAGGGATCTATTTTCGCCTTGGCATTTTTCTGTTGATTGGTGCCAAGTTAAATCCACTGGGGTTCAATGTCATATAATAATAAAATACAAATACTTGAAAGGGGTGAATACTTATTTTGTAACTCATCTTACCCCACTCTCTACACAAGTGGGAGTAATACCTGATGTCACACATGCATGTCTGAGGACCACCGTCCTGGCTCATCCCTGGTAAGCAATTCCACCCCAGTGCGAGAGGGGGCGCTGTAACTGACAGTATCGTCTCTTTCTGTTTCCACAGCACAGAGAAGACACCCAGTGAGGGCAACTGACCCCGCCCCTTCCTGTCATGGGACTACATATGTGAGGCGTCTCATTTGGACAAAAGCTCAGATGGAAACAGAGCTCCACTCCACGCCTGACAGTGAGATTTGCAAAGGCATAGCAGCCCAGTATTTTGTTTCTTTGTGCCATCGAGTGCCATTTTTGTTACTTTTCTTTGTGGTGCCCCCCACATTTATTTTGCGTCCCATGTCATGCCTCACACAGCCAAACTGAATCGTTTTGCATTTTCATCTGCTCGACAAAAGGTTTTGCGCATTTTTTTAATACAGCCAGAAAACTTTTCTTATTGAAAAAATGCATATGGTTGGTTGTCGATAAATAGTTTGAAATCCATTCTGCATTTGCAAAAAGTTCAAATGAAGACAAAAAAGTTGCTCTGCCGGTGACTAATGATGTAATCTCCAGTATCGATTGATTATTGATGTGTGATAATTATGCTGTTTGCACACCAGCCTCCTGCCGTGCATGAAGTTGCAGTCTTCAGAAACATTACTTAATTGAAGCATTGCTTATTATTTCAAAGTATCCACAGCTTACAATTGCAGATAAATCACACTGATCTTGTCCTGTTGGTAGAGGAAAGGTGTGAGGCAGAGAGCGAGGCACAGAAAGGGGGCTCTCTGGTTCGAACTTGATTATACTTCTGTACGTTTGGACAGAGCTGAAAGAAAATGTTCAAAAACATGGTGGGCACCATCAGCTTGAACCCATTACAGGTCAAATAATCGTCAAGTAATGACAACGCCAGCTGCTTAGACAACTGACAATGTCGTCAAGTTTATGTGTCCACTCAGAGGCAGGGCTGGGAGGGCAGCAACCCCCCCCCCACACACACAAACACACACAAGTCGAGCCATGGCAGGGGTTAAAGACGAATGGGGTCTTAGTTACAACACACGTAAATGTTTAATAAACAGCAATAAATATACAGTAGGCAGTAGAACAGCATTGTGCATCTACATAGATGATTCTGGCTAAAACAGCTTAAAAACCAACTGAGTCTACACAACAGAATGTGAGCAGAAAGAAAGAAAGAAAGAAAGAAAGAAAGAAAGAAAGAAAGAAAGAAAGAAAGAAAGAAAGAAAGAAAGAAAGAAAGAAAAATGCACTATATACTAGATAGATAGATAGATAGATAGATAGATAGATAGATAGATAGATAGATAGATAGATAGATAGATAGATAGATATGAAAGGCACTATATGATAGATAGATAGATAGATAGATAGATAGATAGATAGATAGATAGATAGATAGATAGATAGATAGATAGATAGATAGATAGATAGATAGATAGATAGATAGATAGATAGATATGAAAGGCACTATTAGATAGATAGATAGATAGATAGATAGATAGATAGATAGATAGATAGATAGATAGATAGATAGATAGATAGATATGAAAGGCACTATATGATAGATAGATAGATAGATAGATAGATAGATAGATAGATAGATAGATAGATAGATAGATAGATAGATATGAAAGGCACTATACGATAGATAGATATGAAAGGCACTATATAATAGATAGATATGAAAGGCACTATATAATAGATAGATATGAAAGGCACTATATAATAGATAGATAGATAGATAGATAGATAGATAGATAGATAGATAGATAGATAGATAGATAGATAGATAGATAGATAGATAGATAGATAGATAGATAGATAGATAGATAGCATTACAAGACTTTTATTTTGGCATATTTAAGCAAGCTCTGCTCTCCAACCAAAAACATCTCCCGTCTTTTAACCAATCAGATGGGTACATTGGTTAACGAACCAATCAGAGTAAATGTCATGTGATGTGCATGCATTAATTCAACACTGTTATGTAAATTCAGTTGACCATAAATACAGACCTTCTTTAGTTCTTCATCTGCTTAGTGGAATGCTGTAACCAGATGCTCCCTATAAATAAAAGACACCATGGACAAGCTTCCTCCTCCCTGGTTCTCAACTCAAAGAGGTCCTAGCATGAGTACCAGATTTATTTCTGTAATAAATTTCCAATTTAATTTCTATCACATTAGCTTAGGTGATTGTGTTCCTCAACTGCCTTTTGTGTTTCCCTCTGTGTTACATTTTCAGTTTTTTTGCCAATTTGTTTTTTTGTGTCTGCACAAACACGACTGAAAATCGCGGCCCAAGAGCGTACCGCCTGATGGAGCCAATGCTGTATGAAGGGTTAACAGCTGCAGTGAGTTCCGCAGCAATCTCAGCCCCTTTATTTCTTTTTTTCCATTCTGTCATGGTATGTAAAACATGAGACGTCAAATCGACAAACTTCTCGCCTGATTCTGACATCCACAGCCCCCTTGCTGCAGTACAGGGTCAACTCTGTATGAGAGGTTCATAGCGGCGGTGTGTGCAGCCACAGTCTCTGTCCTTTTTTTTTCTTTTTTTCCATTCCATCTTAGTACATAAAACACAAGGCATCAGACAAGTGAGTTTCTCTTTTATTTGTGAGGTTCAAAAGACGTGTGCATTTTATGCACTGTACTGCCGGCTGAATGTTCATTGGTTCTCAACTCTCATGTGCACACAGAGCCCACCTGTTGACTAAAGATAAAATCAAACTCGTTAGAATGTATCAGAATGAGTCGCGGATTAGTTGGTCTGAGTTGGCGATCGGCTTCACGGAATTGCTCCATTGACTACCTCCGACTGGCTAAAATTCTGTAAAGAAGGCAATGACTGAAGACCATTAGAGAAGTCGTCTGATGGGCTTTAGATGAATTAATAATAATAATAATAATTTATATAGCGCTTTTCTCAGTACTCAAAGCGCTATCCACACAGGGAGGAACCAGGAAGCGAACCCACAATCTTCCACAGTCTCCTTACTGCAAAGCAGCAGCACTACCACTGCGCCAGAATCCACCTGTATCCAGCAGGGGGCGCTAGCTCCCTTGTTGGAATGACTTCTTTTTTAATTGCGGCATGTTACATAACCTGAAACTATATAGATATAATATAAAAAGGCAATACCCCTCCCTTAGTGATGCGGCAGTAATAAATCACATAGGAGAAATAACTTAGCTTTCTTTAATGATGGCATACGCGGTATAACAGATGAAGGAAGCCCTTGACAAGAACCCAGTTCGGGAGTGGGGGCCTGATGTATAGAGTCTGCCATTTTCGCCGCTGCGTTGGAAGGATTTTCCGGATCGGATGACGTTATCTCCCATCCGTCCGTCATCTTCAAAGGTGATGTTCCAAGGCTTTATACTCTTTCTTCATGTGCACGCCATTCAAAACAAGGCAAAGAGGATATACAGTTTCATGCTGTATAGTATACAATGTCCATTTCGCAGTTGTCCCTGTCTTGTCTTCTAATGCTTGCCTAGCAGTTCTAAATGTTAAGCCCCTGTGCTAAATCTGGCTTTGTGTGAGCTTGTCTTGTGAGTAGAAAGAAAAGTAGATTTATAAAATATTTGTACAGAGCACGGTGACGTATTAAACATATAGACTTATTACACCACCACCGCCCTTGTTGAGTTCCTTTCGGACTCTTGCGTGACTACCAAAGTCATCTGGCGATGTGGGACCTGTTATCAGCAGAGCTGACTGACAAATCTGTATTCAGGACCCTGTATGACAGCAGCACATGGTCTATCAGCAGTAATGACAGCTACGACTACATTTACTTATTTGGTTGATGCCCTTATCCAACATTTATGATGGATACATAATGGATACATTTCTTTTTTGGTTTTCTACTTTGAGCACAGGTGGGTCAAGTGACTCTCTTATGGTCACATGGTGTTAGTAGTGGGATTTGAACCCACAACCGCAAGGTTTGAAGTCCAAAGCCTTAACCAGCACACCACACTCCTTCATGTTTGGGTAGCCCTGTTCACTGCTCACCCCATCTAGGAAAAGTTCAATAACAGGTAGTCAAATGTTCTCCACTCAGATAATCTTAGCTATTCTGTTCAATCAAGTGGTCAATAACTTCAACTTAATCTAATGACATGGAACCCTAACCCTAAACCTAACCCTAACCCTAAGCCTAACCCTAACTATACGAATGATGGCCAGACAGTAGATCTAGGTCGGCTTCCCTAACTCTGCTCTGCACATAGCTCATGCCCCTTTAACACAGGATCCAGAATATGATGAGGACTTGGAACGTTTTAATAATCATCTTTCTGAGTTCCCGTCTAAATTTCCGAAGGTGTTGGTGAATTCTTTTACTAATTTGAAAAGAACGGAAGAAAATTTGGGCCATTTCACCCGGGCTTCAGCTCCTTGAAATTCTTGACTGATGAAAATCGTTGGAGTGATTTAATTTAGGTTTTTCTTTTCCCTTCCTTAGCTTTTTAAATGGATATTTAATCTGTCCCTACCCTTCCCCCAATCCTTATCTCAACTCTGGTGGTGGGGGCCCTAATCTAATTTTGAGATGACCCTGATCCTTCCCCCAGCCCTTATTTTAACCCCTTTGTTTCCTGGGCCCTAATCTTAAAGTATTTTTAGATGCTCCTATCCCTTCCCTAACCCTTAACTTAACCCCATTGCTTTTAGGCCCTAATGTTAATATCATTTCTAGATGCTTTTATTCCTCCCGCAACCCTTATCTTAATTTTATTGGTTTCACGCCTCATCTTAAAATTTTCTAGCACTATTCTTTAAAGAAATTTTTTATGGGGCCCTTCAGGTTGAGAGCCTATTTAGGAACCCCAATATTAACCTTAAAAATGTAAACCCTCTTTTTTCTTTTACAAAACATAATACCTTATTATAAAAAAAAATAATAATTGTAATTATCCATCCATCCATCCATTTTCCAACCCGCTGAATCCGAACACAGGGTCACGGGGATCTGCTGGAGCCAATCCCAGCCAACACAGGGCAAAAGGCGGGGAACCAATTCTGGGCAGGGTGCCAACCCACCACAGGCACACACTAGGGCCAATTTAGAATCACCAATCCACCTAACCTGCATGTCTTTGAACTGTGGGAGGAAACCCACGCAGACACGGGTAGAACATGCAAACTCCACGCAGGGAGGACCCGGGAAGCGAACCCAGGTCCTCAGGTCTCCCAACTGCAAGGCAGCAGCGCTACCCACTGCGCCACCGTGCTGCCATATAATATATCTCTCTATTATAAAAAAAAAATCCTGTAGAGAAACAGTATGGCTATGATACATGATCTTCACTTTAAGATCACGGAAGGCACTTAAAAGACCCGCGAGACTAGAGAGATTGTCCACCTAGCATCTCGTGGGGACCTTAATAATGAGACTTTGTGCCAAGAGATTGACCCAGGACTCTCTCGTGATGACGTAGAATATGAGATTCTTGCAAGACACGCCCTACTTACAAATAAATAAGAGCACGGGCAGCAACACACATGTAAAGGCTTTGAGCACACACAGATCCAGGGCTCTCAGCGCATATAAAGCGACAATATGTTATAGATGAAACGTCGACGACTAAGCGAAGATGAAAGAGTAGCACGGAGAAAAGAGACTCAAAAGCGTTGGAGAGAAAAAAAATGCAAAAAAGAAAAACAATAATCGAGGTGCAAATTCAGAAAATAAGGAAAGTAATTATCAGCCCGGAACAAGTGGAATTGAAACAAAAGCACGTCCAATCCGGACATTGGCGCTATACACATGCAGAGCAGGTTAGAAATTATGAAAGCAGTGGAATTCAAAAGGCTAAAAAAAAAATAGTTGGTGCGATACACGTGTGGAGAAAGTTAAAGAATATGAAAGTAGGAAAATTAGAAAGTATAAAAAAAACAAAGTAAACATCGCATTAGCACAAAGAAAGAGAAATTATTACTCGGAGAAATAACAAAAAGGCGAATAGTGATCGAATATATGGACACAGGTGATATGTCAGAAGTATGTAAATATTGTAAGGCTTTGAAGTTTAAGTCAAGAGAATTTCAAAAACGGGGTTCACCTCACATGCATTTATTGGTTACTTGCAAAAAACATTTATTAACTGCTGATGATGTACAGTAGATCGTTTTGTCTGTGCTGAAATTCCAAACAGAGAAACCAATCCTGAATTATGGTACAAAGTCATTAAACACATGTCTCACTGACCTCATTTAAAAGATTCAGCACATTGGGACTCCAAAGATTCCAAATATTGTTTTTACAGAAGTTTTGAAATTAAAGTGAAACTAATGAAATAGTAACAATTCAAAGAAAAAAAAAAATCTTAAAAGTGTGTATCAGGAAAACAGCGAGCAAAGCAAACAAGGGGCAAAGCCCCCTAGTCTTTAAAAAAAATAATCACAAATGAAAGCATGAAGTGTAAAAACCAAGCGGTGCAGTACATGCCGATACTGACAACATTTTTTTAAGGAGGGCAACCATTGTTTGGATAATTGAATATCACCTAATGGACATTCTACAGTATTAATTTATTTCTTCATAAGACATTTTCTTATTTAACAGTACACATTTACTATTAGGGTGGCGTGGTGGTAGCGCTGCTGCCTTACAATAAGGAGACCTGGGTTCATTTCCCGGGTCCTCCCTGCGTGTAGTTTGCATGTTCTCCCCGTGCCTGTGTGGGTTTCCTCCCACAGTCCAAAGACATGCAGGTTAGGTGCATTGGTGATTCTAAATTGTCCCTAGTGTGTGCTTGGTGTGTGGGTGTGTGTGCCCTGCCCGGGATTTCTTTCTGACTTGCGCCCGGTGATAGCTGGGATTGGCTCCAGCAGACACCCGTGACCCTGTAGTTAGGATATAGCGGGTTGGACGATCACTGATTAACTGACATTTACTATTATTTATAAGTTCTTAGCTTCAGTAACTGAAAAAAGTGCACTAGTAAAACAAAATAGCGATCTCTAAGTTTCAAAAAGAATTGAACCTGGCAGTCCTCTGTCTGTAATTCATTGTGCACTTGAATCTGTACATCAGACACTGCCAGGAGGTCATGGATGGCTGTGTCATACAATACACCAATAAAACAGAATAAGGGAAACACAAAGACTCCACATTAGCCATTGTATTTTCTGCCTGGGATTATGTCATGTAGTTAAAGCAATTTATTAAATGCAGAAGCACACAATTATCGAGTCAATCGGCCACATTAGACAAAAAATATCTTTGTTGACTACTTTTATGATGTAATCCTCAGTTATACTCTATAATTTAAGCCAAGCCTGGGATAAAGGCAGATTTTGATCCTCATTTTTAGATATCTCTATCTATTCAAAACATGCTACATATAGTAGTTAAGTTTAAAAATATTGTGAAATCACCTCTCTTAAAATATGATATCATCATAAACACAGCACAATGACGCTAAATGTTAAGAAATTCCTTTGTTCCACTGGGATTGAATCCTTTCTCTTTCCCTGACACTTTTTTCACAAAACGATGAGCCCAGATGGTCTCATTCCCATCATTACTGTGGATAGATAGATAGATAGATAGATAGATAGATAGATAGATAGATAGATAGATAGATAGATAGATAGATAGATAGATAGATAGATAGATAGATAGATAGATAGATAGATAGATAGATAGATAGGTAAGACACTATATAATAGATAGACAGATAGATATGAAAGGCACTATTTAATAGATAGATAAGTAAGGCATATTATGATAGATAGATAGATAAATAGATGTGAAAGGCACTATATAATAGATAGATAGATAGATAGTTGTTCCATGCCTCTATTGTTGAGGCAGCTGACCGGAGCTGTGGCCATAAGGTGGTCGGTGCCTGTCGTGGCGGCAATCCCCGAACCCGTTGGTGGACACCGGCGGTGAAGGATGCCGTCAAGCTGAAGAAGGAGTCCTACCGGTCCCTTTTGTCCTGTGGGACCCTGGAGGCAGCTGATAGGTACCGGCAGGCCAAGCGGAATGCGGCTTTGCTGGTTGCTGAGGCAAAAACTCGGGTGTGGAAGGAGTTCGGGGAGGCCATGGAGAACGACTTTCGGACGGCTTCAAGGAGATTCTGGTTCACCGTCCGGCGTCTCAGGAAGGGGAAGCAGTGCAGTGTCAACACTGTATATGTTGGGGATGGTGCGCTGCTGACCTCGACTCGGGACGTTGTGGGTCAGTGGGGGGAGTACTTCGAAGACCTACTCAATCCCATTAACATGCCTTCCAATGAGGAAGCAGAGCCTGGGGACTCAAAGGTGGGCTCCCCCATCTCTGGGACTGAGGTCACCGAGGTGGTCAAAAAACTCCTTGGTGGCAGGGCCCCGGGGGTGGATGAGATACGCCCGGAGTTCCTCAAGGCTCTAGATGTTGTAGGGCTGTCTTGGTTGACACGCCTCTGCAACATCGCATGGACATCAGGGACAGTGCCTCTGGATTGGCAGACCGGGGTGGTGGTCCCCCTCTTTAAGAAGGGGGATTGGAGGGTGTGTTCCAACTACAGAGGGATCACACTCCTCAGCCTCCCTGGAAAAGTCTATTCAGGGGTCCTGGAGAGGAGGGTCCGTCGGATAGTCGAGCCTCGGATTCAGGAGGAACAGTGTGGTTTTCGTCCTGGTCGCGGAACAGTGGACCAGCTCTATACCCTTAGCAGGGTCCTGGAGGGTGCATGGGAGTTTGCCCAACCAGTCTACATGTGTTTTGTGGACTTGGAAAAGGCATTCGACCGTGTCCCTCGGGGAATCCTGTGGGGGGTACTCCGGGAGTATGGGGTACCGGACCCCCTGATAAGGGCTGTTCGGTCCCTGTACAACTGGTGTCAGAGCTTGGTCCGCATTGCCGGCAGTAAGTCGAACCCGTTTCCAGTGAGAGTTGGACTCCGCCAGGGCTGCCCTTTGTCACCGATTCTGTTCATAACTTTTATGGACAGAATTTCTAGGCACAGCCAGGGCGTTGAGGGGGTCCGGTTTGGTGGGCTCAGGATTGGGTCACTGCTTTTTGCAGATGATGTTGTCCTGTTTGCTTCATCAGGCCGTGATCTTCAGCTCTCTCTGGATCGGTTCGCAGCCGAGTGTGAAGCGGCTGGGATGAGAATCAGCACCTCCAAATCCGAGACCATGGTCCTCAGCCGGAAAAGGGTTGAGTGCCCTCTCATGGTTGGTAGCAAGATCCTGCCCCAAGTGGAGGAGTTCAAGTATCTCGGGGTCTTGTTCACGAGTGAGGGAAGAATGGAGCGTGAGATCGACAGGCGGATCGGTGCGGCATCCGCAGTGATGCGGGCTCTGCATCGGTCTGTCGTGGTGAAAAAGGAGCTGAGCCGCAAGGCGAAGCTCTCAATTTACCAGTCGATCTATGTTCCTACCCTCACCTATGGTCATGAGCTATGGGTAGTGACCGAAAGAACGAGATCACGAATACAAGCGGCTGAAATGAGTTTCCTCCGCAGGGTGTTTGGGCTCTCCCTTAAAGATAGGGTGAGAAGCTCAGTCATCCGGGAGGGGCTCAGAGTAGAGCCGCTGCTCCTCCGCATCGAGAGGAGTCAGATGAGGTGGCTTGGGCATCTGATCAGGATGCCTCCTGGACGCCTCCCTGGTGAGGTGTTCCGGGCACGTCCAACCGGGAGGAGGCCCCGGGGAAGACCCAGGACACGTTGGAGGGACTATGTCTCCCGGCTGGTCTGGGAACATCTCGAGATTCTCCCGGAAGAGCTAGAAGAAGTGGCCGGGGAGAGGGAAGTCTGGGCATCTCTGCTCAAGCTGCTGCCCCCGCGACCCGACCTCGGATAAGCGGGAGACAATGGATGGATGGATGGACGTTATTTGTGCCACATGCTGGCCCTACCCTCGTTCCATGACAATGTTAAATTACGTGACATTTTCCAATTTCCATCACACTCAGGTTTGATAATCCTTTGCTCTGGGATATTGGAAATTCATGTTCTTAGTTGACATTAATGGAATCCCATCTACTTTAACATCTGAGTTGTGGACGCCCTTCTACACGCCACTACTGTCACCTGACTGTCCGAGTCCTTCCTGTTAGCTTGAACAGGTCTGCTCTTTCTCCTCAGACCGTTTGCTGGATGTTTTACTGTATGTTTATCACACCTCTCACACTTGTGTGCATTTGCAGCTTAAAGACTCCGATAATGGTAAGTTCCCACCAGAACACAAGAGGGCGCTGTTAAATGACACCTTATCTATTCCTTTCTCCACAGACTGGAAGATTCATGGCTTTAACATCCTTGACGTCACTTAAACAGAAAACAACACATTTCTGTTGCTAATGATTTGAATGCTAGTTGGCTTTTTAACATTTGTTAACCCTTAAACTGCCACATACCTGGGGGGGGGTGGTTAATGCACCCCTGGACGCCAAATACTTTTTTGCGTCACTTTTTAAGGAAACATCACAATTCACCAAGAAAAAGTGAAATTTTAATTGAACCCACATTTTTTTCATGCAAAGAGCATCACAATTACTGCACCACTAATCATTTTACACACTGCCAGTGAACTGTAAAAACTATAAAAAAAATACTGCAACAATCTATTATTATATGTACAAGGTGCAACTGACGCCATCGATGAAATTCAGTAAATCACCGAGCTAACTGCGCTTGAACTGGCTGCACGCGAGCACACAGAGGCCAACGCTGAGGCTAGCTGGCTAGTCTAGTGCAGCGGCTCAGTCCCTGGGACAGTGAGGCTGATTCGCTAGGGGGCGCGAGTGGTCATGAGCTGGCTGCTCAACGAATGTACGGCACGGACTGATCAACTCCGGCGTGCTGGCAAATTGCACTGGGAAGCGACTATAGCCAGTTGCAGCGTTCAATGAATGTACGTCACCGAATATACTCGTCTGCGTCGTGCTGGCAAATTGCACAGCGCGGCAGTTTAAGGGTTATCTTGGTACTTTCCTGTAAAACACTCCAACTCATTTAACCAAATTTGGAGTTGCTCTGAAAATGTTTGCTAAATAAAACTTATAGTGAGGACTAAACATTTACTGTACAGATCATCACAACGCAACATTTAATATATTTAGTCACTTAATTTGTGAGACACAAATACAGGCGTCGTCATATTCGTTTGAGTCACAGTGCCTCGATTGCGTATATCAAGAGATCATCTTCTGGACTCAGGGAACTAAATGCTACTTACGAGGAGAATAATAAAATAAAATAAAGACAGCATTTAGCTTATTTAAGCAATTTCGTCTGGGCCTTATATGGGCATCACAGGCAGTAATGTGTACAGTATATGCGTGTGCGTTGGGGACAGCTTATGGTAATTTGACACTGGACTCACAGGATGGCGCCGTTTACTAACACCTTGTCTCTTTCTACTTCTGCAGACCGGATGCTTGACGGCTTCACCACCCTTGATGCCACTTCCAGTGCCCGTCCACCTGGCCCCGCCCCTTCCTGCCAGAAGTCCTTATATTCTGAGCTGTCTGTTTTGGAGACCTGCGTCCACAATTACATTTCTTTTCTCTTTTAACATGTTTATACCCCGTGTTTTCTTTATATTATATGGGGTTTGCCTATGGGCGCCCCAAATAGTGATGACTGTCTGTGTTTTTCCTTACACGTCATTTTCTGTAAACTCTAGAGTCAGGCTTTGTGTCGTAATCCCAGGATGCTTCTGAGACGTCACAGTCACAGTCCGTTCTAATATCTGGTCAAGCAACACTGGAACCCGCGTGTTGAGTTGGGAGGGAGAGGATTGGATGTCTGGAGGAGCAGGACCTTTGCATTAACAAACAGTCGGTGCAGATCGATGGAGACGGACAGCCTGTAGGACACGACTATTGGACTCGTAATCAGCAGCATTCTCGCCTCCTTCCTGATAAAGAAACTGGAAGAAGGCTGAACAAGAAATGTAAAGATGAGACGATAACACGAGCAGGTGAAAACGTGAGAAAGCAGCACTCCTCCTGGACCTGCCTCTTAAAGACTGCATGTACTTGGATGGTTTTCCTTCCTTCCTATACTCGATCATTTAATATAAAAACTAGTTTTGCCGTCTTTAAGGAATAAGTAGTAGTAGAAAATCAACTCCCTCCATTGCGGGTCTGCTGCTATGCACTGAAGTCGTTAATTAGTATTGACAGAACAGTAGCTGGCCTTTCAGATCAGAAGCACAAATCCCTCTTGACAATGCCGATGTGCTTGGGGTGTGGAATTTCGTGATGCAGGTTAAAGGTCAGCGTGTAATCAATAGCCTCTAAATAAGCAAGCCGAAACAAGGCTCGCTGTGTTTGTGTTGCACTTGTTAACGGTTCATTAGTTAAAAATAAGGGAGCAGCACAAGTCCGATAACCCGAATTACCAGATAGTTGGTCGTTTAATGAAGCTCTGACACATTTTTTTTTTTTTTGCATTGAAATATTTACTCAGAGAAACAGTGGGGAGGGCGTCAAATAGTAAATGGAGTAAATGGAGAGACCCCCACGAGTGACTCCTGTTAAAAGGATTCCAACCAGCCAGGGCTTGCCGCCACATTCTTCGGTCGGCTTCTGGGAGGTCTAAGCCAAGATTTACATTCGGGATCAGGATGGGGCTGAGGTTAGCCGAAAATCTCTGACATACATCTACTGTCCGTGCTGGACGGCAAACTGGATTTTAAGGACTAATATTAGGATGGGAAATGAATATTAGTCTTAAAGAAGATGAGGGTTATGTGGAAACCTGCAAGAGTTTTAAAGGATTTTGCAGATTTTAGGAATTCTTGCAAATTTCTTGACAAATAAAAAAGTGAAATATCACCCGCCCCTTCTGTTCTGACACTTGAAGTTTGGCTCAGGCGCACTCCATTCTGTTGGTCCTCGCTCAGATGTTTCTACACCTTGTTTGGAGTCCACCTGTGGTCAGTTCAATTGGCTGGACATGACTGGGAAAGGGGCACACACCTGTCTGTAGAAGGACCCACAGCTTAGCACAAACCAATCTTTGATGTCAAAGGGATAGCTGGCAGAGCTTAGAGACAGGGAGGGAAGTGTCGAGACCCAGGACTGGGGCGGGCTACACAATCACGTCTGCAGTGTCCGTGGACGCCAAGAGCACACTGGCCTCCAGAATTCTATAAGGGAAGAAGTGGGGACCACCAAGTGGTGGGCAAACTGAGCAATCAGGGGTGAAGAGGAGTTGGCAAGAGAGGTCAAAATTCTTGTTTGCTTATGATTCTCAAATCTAGGGCTTTATTTTAATTATGTATTTTCACTATGTCATCACTGCGGTGGGTTGGCACCCTGCCCAGGATTGGTTCCTGCCTTGTGCCCTGTGTTGGCTGGGATTGGCTCCAGCAGACCCCCGTGACCCTGTGTTCGGATTCAGCGGGTTGGAAAATGGATGGATGGATGGATGGACTATGTCATCATGAGTTGTGCTATCAAAGAGATTAATATTATATGATATGAAGGACCATTATGTTTAATATATATTTTAATAGATTGAAATTATCCACGTCAATAAAAAGGGTAAGCGTCTGTACCTCTGTGTCCATCCAGTTGCTATATCTTTCCAACAGATGGTGCAACTCAAACATTTTAGTAATAAAATACATTGCATTTGTCGATCCAACAGGTGGTGTATCCCAAACAGTAACACTGCTTTTATGAATCCTGTACTAAATGGCTGATGACTTATGATTCTCCAATGTGGTGTTTTATTTTAATTATGTATTTTCACTATGTCATCATGATTTGTGCTCTCAAAGAGATATTATATGACATGAAGGATCATCATGTTTAATATATATTTTAAGAAAATGAAATTACTCACGTCAATAAAAGAATACGTGTCTCTTTGTCTGTGTCCTTTCAGTTACTATGTCTCTGTCAATCCAACAGATGGTGCTTCGCAAACATTTTTAGTAATTTTTGAAATGCATTCCATTTGTCATTCCAACAGATGGTGCATCCCAAACGGTAATACTGCCTTTATGAATCCTGTACCAAATGGCTTATGATTTATGATTCTCGAATGTGGTGTTTTATTTTAATTATGTATTTTCATTATGTTATCATGTTTTGTGCTATCAAAGAGGTTAATATTATATGATATGAAGGACCATCGTGTTTAATATATATTTTAATAAATTGAAATTATCCACATCAATAAAAGGATAAGTGTCTCCGTGTCCATTCAGTTACTATGTCTCTGTCATTCCAACAGATGGTGCATCCCAAACAGTAAAACTGCTTTTATGAATCCTGTTCCAAATTACTTATGATTTATGATTCTCAAACGTGGTGTTTTATTTTAGTTATGTATTTTCATTATGTTATCATGTTTTGTGCTTTCAAAGAGATATTATATGACATGAAGGATCATCCATCCATCCATCCATTTTCCAACCCGCTGAATCCGAACACAGGGTCACGGGGGTCCGCTGGAGCCAATCCCAGCCAACACAGGGCACAAGGCAGGGAACCAATCCCGGGCAGGGTGCCAACCCACCGCAGGACACACACAAACACACCAAGCACACACTAGGGCCAATTTAGTATCACCAATCCACCTAACCTGCATGTCTTTGGACTGTGGGAGGAAACCGGAGCGCCCGGAGGAAACCCACGCAGACACGGGGAGAACATGCAAACTCCACGCAGGGTGGACCCGGGAAGCGAACCCGGGTCTCCTAACTGCGAGGCAGCAGCGCTACCACTGCGCCACCGTGCCGCCATGAAGGATCATCATGTCTAATATATATTTTAAGAAACTGAAATTACCCACGTCAATAAAAGAATACGTGTCTCTTTGTCTGTGTCCTTTCAGTTACTATGTCTCTGTCATTCCAACAGATGGTACTTCCCAAGCATTTTTAGTAATGTAATGCATTCCATTTGTCATTCCAGCAGATGGTGCATCCCAAACGGTAATACTGCTTTTATGAATCCTGTACCAAATTGCTTAGGATTTATGATTCTCGAATGTGGTGTTTTATTTTAGTTACATATTTTCATTATGTTATCATGATTTGTGCTATCAAAGAGATTAATATTATATGATATGAAGGACCATCATGTTTAATATATATTTTAATAAATTGAAATTATCCATGTCAATAAAAGGGTAAGTGTCTCTGTGTCTGTGTCCATCCAGTTGCTATGTCTCTGTCATTCCAACAGATGGTGCAAACATTTGTAGTAATGCATTTTATTACTACAAATACTTGTGATGCACCATCTGTTGGAATGACAAATACAATGCATTTTATTACTACATACATAAATTCCAGTAGATGCACTGCAAAGGTTAACACTGATGTCTACATTGATTTTAATCCATCTTAGACAGTAGCTCAGATAGTATATTATAATTAAGTAACTAATTATTAATTTGCAATTCATTCAAGGCCCCCATCCCAGAAAGATTTTCTATTGTTGATGCATCCAACAAATTAAATGAATCAAGTCACCTAATCTGGAAGTTTTAAAGAATTACAATAGTAAAATGAGCAGAAATGCCCATCCCTACTTGATAAGAGAGGTGAACAAGAACCTAATGGACACTCTGGGTGAGAAAGTGCCTTGAGCATGGGAAAGGTGCTATATAAATAAAATGTCTTATTATTATTTATTACTATCCAGAAAGCCTAAGTGGAGATAAACTTCCAGAAGGACAACCGTCACTGCAGCACTCCACTAATCCGGGCTTTATGGAAGTGCAGCAAAGGCAACAGATGAAAGCCTGCTTGGGGTTTACAAAAAGGAACCTAAAGGACTAAGGCTACAAGAAACAAGATTCTCAGGTCATTGAGATGATTGGCCTCAGGTCTAGGCATCATGTCTGATGGAAACCAGGCACCGTTCACCAGCTGCACAATACCATTCCACAGTGAAACATGAGGGTGGCAGCATAGCATCATGCTGTGGGGTTTGTCAGTGTCAGGGACTGGGGGAGCAGACAGGGTGGGGAAAAACTGAACAGAGCAAAGTATAGAGATACCCTTAATAAAGTCCTGCTTAGAGCTCTGAGGCCAAAAGCTTCACATTCCAATGAGGACAATGAGCCTGAGGACAAAGCAAAGACAACACGGCAATGGCTTAGGGACAACTCGGACTATGGACTTGAGTGGCCCAAGAAGAGCTCAGACTTGAACCCAAATGAACAACTGAAATAAAGGCCTGAAAGGAGAGGAGCCGATAACGATAAAAAAACGATAACAACAACAACAACAACAATAATAATAATTTATTATAATAATAACAATAACCCCTCCTTTAACCGTCACCTTATCGTGGTGGAGGGGTTTGCGTGTCCCAATGATCCTAGGAGCTCTGTTGTCCGGGGCTTTATGCCCCTGGTAGGGCCACCCAAGGGAAACTGGTCCTAGGTGAGGGATGAGACAAAGAGCGGTTAAACAAACCTCCTATGAAGAAAAACCATTTTGGACGGCGTTTTCCCTCGCCCGGACGCGGGTCACCGGGGCCCCACTCTGCAGCCAGGCCTGGAGGTGGGGCTCGATGGCGAGCGCCTGGTGGCCGGGCCTGCACCCATGGGGCTCGGCCGGGCACAGCCCGAAGAGGCAACGTGGGTCCCCCTTCCCATGGGCTCACCACCTATGGGAGGGGCCAAGGAGGTCGGATGCAGTGTGAGTTGGGTGGTGGCCGAAGGCGGGGACCTTGGCGGTCCGATCCTCGGCTACAGAAACTGGCTCTTGGGACGTGGAATGTCACCTCTCTGAAGGGGAAGGAGCCTGAGCTAGTGCGCGAAGTTGAGAGGTTCCGGCTAGATATAGTCGGACTCACCTCGACGCACAGCTTGGACTCTGGAACCAATCTCCTTGAGAGGGGCTGGACTCTGTACCACTCTGGAGTTGCCCCCGGTGAGAGGCGCCGAGCAGGTGTGGGTATACTTATTGCCCCCCAACTTGGAGCCTGTACATTGGGGTTTACCCCGGTGGACGAGAGGGTAGCCTCCCTTCGCCTTCGGGTGGGGGGACGGGTCCTAACTGTTGTTGTGCGTATGCACCGAACAGCAGTTCGGAGTACCCACCCTTTTTGGAGTCCCTGGAGGGGGTGCTAGAGGGCATACCTTCTGGGGACTCCCTCGTTCTGCTGGGAGACTTCAATGCTCACGTGGGCAATGACAGTGAGACCTGGAAGGGCGTGATTAGGAGGAATGGCCCCCCTGATCTGAACCCGAGCGGTGTTTTGTTATTGGACTTCTGTGCTCGTCACGGATTGTCCATAACGAACACCATGTTCAAGCATAGGGGTGTTCATATGTGCACTTGGCACCAGGACACCCTAGGCCTCAGTTCGATGATCGACTTTGTGGTCGTGTCGTCGGACTTGCGGCCACATGTCTTGGACACTCGGGTGAAGAGAGGGGCGGAGCTGTCAACTGATCACCACCTGGTGGTGAGTTGGCTTCGATGGTGGGGGAGGATGCCGGTCAGGCGTGGTAGGCCCAAACGTGTTGTGAGGGTCTGCTGGGAACGTCTGGCAGAGCCCCCTGTCAGAAGTAGCTTCAACTCCCACCTCCGGCAGAACTTCGACCACATCCCGAGGGAGGTGGCGGACATTGAGTCCGAATGGGCCATGTTCCGTGCCTCTATTGTTGAGGCAGCTGACCGGAGCTGTGGCCGTAAGGTGGTCGGTGCCTGTCGTGGCGGCAATCCCCGAACCCGCTGGTGGACACCGGCGGTGAAGGATGCCGTCAAGCTGAAGAAGGAGTCCTACCGGTCCCTTTTGTCCTGTGGGACCCCGGAGGCAGCTGATAGGTACCGGCAGGCCAAGCAGAATGCGGCTTTGGTGGTTGCTGAGGCAAAAACTCGGGCTTTGGAGGAGTTTGGCGGAGGCCATGGAGAACGACTTTCGGACGGCTTCGAGGAGATTCTGGTCCACCATCCGGCGTCTCAGGAAGGGGAAGCAGTGCAGTGTCAACACTGTATATGGTGGGGATGGTGCGCTGCTGACCTCGACTCGGGACGTTGTGGGTCGGTGGGGGGAATACTTCGAAGACCTCCTCAATCCCATTAACATGCCTTCCAATGAGGAAGCAGAGCCTGGGGACTCAGAGGTGGGCTCCCCCATCTCTGGGACTGAGGTCACCGAGGTGGTCAAAAAACTCCTTGGTGGCAGGGCCCCGGGGGTGGATGAGATACGCCCGGAGTTCCTCAAGGCTCTGGATGTTGTAGGACTGTCTTGGCTGACACGCCTCTGCAACATCGCATGGGCATCAGGGACAGTGCCTCTGGATTGGCAGACCGGGGTGGTGGTCCCCCTCTTTAAGAAGGGGGATCGGAGGGTGTGTTCCAACTACAGAGGGATCACACTCCTCAGCCTCCCTGGAAAAGTCTATTCAGGGGTCCTGGAGAGGAGGGTCCATCGGATAGTCGAGCCTCGGATTCAGGAGGAACAGTGTGGTTTTCGTCCTGGTCGCGGAACAGTGGACCAGCTCTATACCCTTAGCAGGGTCCTGGAGGGTGCATGGGAGTTTGCCCAACCAGTCTACATGTGTTTTGTGGACTTAGAAAAGGCATTCGACCGTGTCCCTCGGGGAATCCTGTGGGGGGTACTCCGAGAGTATGGGGTACCGGCCCCCCTGATAAGGGCTGTTCAGTCCCTGTACGATCAGTGCCAGAGCTTGGTCCGCATTGCCGGCAGTAAGTCGAACCCGTTTCCAGTGAGAGTTGGACTCCGCCAGGGCTGCCCTTTGTCACTGATTCTGTTCATAACTTTCATGGACAGAATTTCTAGGCGCAGCCAGGGTGTTGAGGGGGTCCGGTTTGGTGGGCTCAGGATTGGGTCACTGCTTTCTGCAGATGATGTTGTCCTGTTTGCTTCATCAGGCCGTGATCTTCAGCTCTCTCTGGATCGGTTCGCAGCCGAGTGTGAAGCGGCTGGGATGAGAATCAGCACCTCCAAATCCGAGACCATGGTCCTCAACCAGAAAAGGGTGGAGTGCCCTCTCAGGGTTGGTAGCGAGATCCTGCCCCAAGTGGAGGAGTTCAAGTATCTCGGGGTCTTGTTCACGAGTGAGGGAAGAATGGAGCGTGAGATCGACAGGCGGATCGGTGCGGCATCCTCAGTAATGCGGGCGTTGCATCGGTCTGTCGTGGTGAAAAAGGAGCTGAGCCGCAAGGCGAAGCTCTCAATTTACCAGTCGATCTATGTTCCTACCCTCACCTATGGTCATGAGCTATGGGTAGTGACCGAAAGAACGAGATCGCGAATACAAGCGGCTGAAATGAGTTTCCTCCGCAGGGTGTCTGGGCTTTCCCTTAAAGATAGGGTGAGAAGCTCAGTCATCCGGGAGGGGCTCAGAGTAGAGCCGCTGCTCCTCCGCATCGAGAGGAGTCAGATGAGGTGGCTTGGGCATCTGATCAGGATGCCTCCTGGACGCCTCCCTGGTGAGGTGTTCCAGGCACGTCCAACCGGGAGGAGGCCCCGGGGAAGACCCAGGACACGCTGGAGGGACTATGTCTCTCGACTGGCCTGGGAACGCCTTGGGATTCTCCCAGAAGAGCTAGAAGAAGTGGCCGGGGAGAGGGAAGTCTGGGCATCTCTGCTCAAGCTGCTGCCCCCGCGACCCGACCTCGGATAAGCGGGAGACAATGGATGGATGGATGGATGGATAACAATAATTAATAATATTAATTATTATTAATATTAATTAATAATTAATATTAATAAATAATAATATTTAATTAATAATAATAATAATAATACATTGTATTTCTATTTATTGATTTGTAATGTTTCCATTCAGCCTGACAGAGTATGAGATAATCTGCAAAGCACGTCACATCAGACCCAACAAGACTCCAGGCTGGAATATCTGTCAAAGGAGCTTCAAATAAGGCAGGGGAAAGGGTCTGAATCCTCGAGTACACGTGATATTTCATCTTTTTTAGTTTTAATTAATTTAACAAAATTTCTTAAAAATCTGGTTTATGCTTTGTCATTCTGGGGTACTGAGAGTTGGTGGGAAAAAAACATGAATTTAAATGCTTTTAGGACATGACTGCAATAGATAGATAGATAGATAGATAGATAGATAGATAGATAGATAGATAGATAGATAGATAGATAGATAGATACTTTATTAATCCCGTGGACTATCTTAAAGACAGACCTCAGTATGTGCGTCTTGGGAACTGCATGTCTGACATTGTGGTCAGCAACACAGGAGCGCCGCAGGTGACTGTACTTTCTCCGGTCCTGTTCAGCCTATATACATTGGACTTCCAATACAACTCGGAGTCCTGCCACGTGCAAAAGTTCGCTGATGACACTGCTATCGTGGGCTGCATCAGGAATGGGCTGGAGGAGGAGTATAGGAACCTAATCAATGACTTTGTTAAATGGTGCGACTCAAACCACCTACACCTGAACACCAGCAAAACTAAGGAGCTGGTGGTGGATTTTAGGAGGCCCAGACCCCTCATAGACCCCGTGATCATCAGAGGTGACTGTGTGCAGATGGTGCAGACCTATAAATACCTGGCTGTGCAGCTGGATGATAAATTAGACTGGACTGCCAATACTGATGCTCTGTGCAAGAAAGGACAGAGCCGGTTATACTACCTTAGAAGGCTGGCATCCTTCAACATCTGCAATAAGATGCTGCAGATGTTCTATCAGACAGTTGTGGCGAGCGCCCTCTTCTACGCGGTGGTGTGCTGGGGAGGCAGCATTAAGAAGAAAGACGCCTCACGCCTGGACAAACTGGTAAGGAAGGCAGGCTCTATTGTTGGCATGGAGCTGGACAGTTTGACATCTGTGGCGGAGCGACGGGCGCTGAGCAGGCTCCTGTCAATTATGGAGAATCCACTGCATCCACTAAACAGGATCATCTCCAGACAGAAGAGCAGCTTCAGCGACAGACTGCTGTCACCGTCCTGCTCCACTGACAGACTGAGGAGATCGTTCCTCCCCCACACTATGCGACTCTTCAATTCCACCCGGGGGGGTAAACATTATAACAAAATGTGGAACAAAAGAAGGGGTCTGAAGGCACTTTCACTTTATATAGTGCCTATCTATCTATCTATCTATCTATCTATCTATCTATCTATCTATCTATCTATCTATCTATCTATCTATCTATCTATCTATCTATCTATCTATCTATCTATCTATCTATCTATCTATCTATCTATCTATCTATTATATAGTGCCATTCAAATCTATCTGTAGCTTTATATAGTGCCTTTCTATCTATCTATCTATCTATCTATCTATCTATCTATCTATCTATCTATCTATCTATCTATCTATCTATCTATCTATCTATCTATCTATCTATCTATCTATCTATCTATCTATCGTCCTTTGTATTTATCTGTCTGCAGTTTATTCACAATGACTGAAAACATGAGGGTACAATGAGGGTAAATGTGCTTCTGTGAGGCCAAAGAATGAAAGTGTAAATATTAATAAACACCTTAGTGGTCATCCAGGTAACAATATGGAGTTTAAATCAATGCAAACTGACCGAAATGAGCTTTTTTAAGCGAGGCCCATCTTGCCTTTGTAATTCAGTATGTGCGGGCTCAGCCTGGGTTGTGACGCTGTGACTCTCCTGGTGATGCCACACTCAAGTGAGCCATTGAAGAGCCAGAAAGGACACTTGAATGATGGGGGAGCTGCTGTGAGATTTAGACCAACGGTATTTCTGCCTCGGGACGTGATGGATGCCAGCTGCTGAGCTCGTCAGGATGGCTTATTATGGATTGGCGTTGAAGGACCCAAACTTACAGTGAAAGGTAATAATTTTAAAGGCGGGCATACCGGACCCTGGTGCGGCTAATTTGAACTGAGTGGCGTTGGCTCATTTTAAATGATGGTAAAATGCGGGCCCCTTTTTCAGTAAGTAACCAAATTAAACATTAAGTGACATTGGACTTTTCGAGAGTAATGTCCCTGCCAGGGGCCAAGGAAGTTTAAGCTAAAAAAAAAAAAACTAAGCCTAAGGGTCCCCTTCTTTAAATGAACATTTCTGTCAGATTTGCATGAGACCTCCAGTGAAAATATAAGATCAGTAACAGTAAGGATTGTTTAAATTCGGGTTGCACAGTTGCTTGCAGTGCCAGTAACTCCAGGAACTCGGGTTCAATTCTCAGCACAGTTGACACGTCACCTCCATGTTTGGGTGGGTTTCGCCAGGTGCTTCAGTCTCTTTTTATGGATGGCTGCTCACTCTTCATCGATTCTGTGTGAGCATCGGTGGATGTGACGTCCCATCGCAGTCCTTCTGTGTGGAGCTGACATGAACTTGGGCTGAAATACGCTGGCTTGGAAAGAGAATGAGCTCATGTCACCACTAGAACTCAGACCAGTGGTCCAAAATGGCTCAAAAATCTCAGAGTGACACAAATTTGGTCTTTCACTTAGGAAGAGGAGGAGGAGGAGTAGTGAAAGCATTTGATGAGTTTTCCTAATTTAGGAATCTACTCCTAACTTCACCAGGATGTAGGAGAGTTGATGAGCTGCCTTAACTCGCTAGGCGCTGCCAGAAGATGGCGCTCAGGAGGAGATCAGCACACACATACCTGGAAAGGCGGAACGTTGTGGAACAACAATGGACTTGTAAAATGATATCGATTTGACAGAGGTGGAAGAATATTTGTAACAAATCTTGAAAGGCGCTATATATATACAATGCGTTATTATTATTATTGTGTGTTACATGACTGATCCGTCTCCACGGAAAAGCCATGCGCTGTCAGCTGAAATGAAAGTGTCAGTAACTACTTTGTTAGCCACAAGGAAAACGAAACTCTGCAGCAGCAATGACTTGGATCTGTCACAGCCGCCATTTCTCGACTCTAAAATGCTCGTATGATGCGTGAGGTAATACGCAGATAGGCTACCCCACCACTCCACGTGAGGTGTTGTTAAAGCCAGCGGCGTTCATGCAAAACGATTCACGCATAAAGACCACACTGGCAACCAAATGTGGACGAGCACAAGTGGCATCACAGCATCCACACACAGGTGGTCATGGGTACAAAGTGCGCTGTCGTGGCTGGCACATTACCCTCAAGGGGTGGGGGCTGACAGCAAGACAGCAAAAGGTCCCAGAGGTACGCTGAGCTCTGCATCAAGGACCCCTGATACATTCACATTACACTTTACAAGGCCGGGAAGGTTGAAATTGGCAGACGGGGAGACGTCCGCGGTGCTAGATACAGAGTCTAAGTGGGATCCATGGGAGAGGATACGGCATGCAACTCTGGAAGATGATGAGGAAACGTGACTTCAGAAACAGCCGTGGCTAGCTTCAGTAGAACTGTTATCTTCTGAGGTGATTGCCGTGGCCTTAACAACGGGAAGAAGATTCTTCTGGAAGCTCCACTGTGGATCATTCGTTGTTAAAGGGACGTGTCCATTATGGGGCTTTACTCTCGTTTGCTGTTCGTGTCTCAGTCTTTCCATCACTGTGTTCTTTATGGTATTATTCTTGATGGTGTGGCAAAGTGGAAACGGTTATGTCGGCAGTACCCTACCTTATTATATTTTCCTTCTTCTTTCTACTATAGTGATCATTAATTATTATTATTATTATTGTGTTTGTGGTGAATTGCTAAATTGCCCACCGCAGCCTGGTCATTCTGCCCCCCTAATCCCCCCTGTCTCTAATTGGCTATCTCCCTCACCCCTTCACCACCTCACAGCTGATGTGTGCTGAGCGGAGTTTTACAAAAATGGCCGCCGTTGCATCATCTAGGTGGATGGTACACGTTAGTGGTGGCTGAAGTGGGTGCCCACTTGCTATGAAAAGCACGTCGAGCAGCGAGAAAGGAGCTACATAAATGTAAGAAATTATTATTATTATTATTATTATTATTAAGCCTTAGGGGGTATTTTCCATACGTCGCTTAAATCATCCGAGATCAGGTGCCTCATCTTGGATAAGTTAATACCGGTGACACTCATTCGGGATAGGTCGGTTTTTCAAACGCAGCCGTGTAGTAGATTAGTGTAGCTGGATCTAATCATACGAGATGAATGCGCGCGCCCGCGCTGAGTGAAAAGCCCATATATATTGAGTCTAGAAAACATGATCAGCAAGTCTTTGATAGGCTGTAACAAAATGACGAAAGAAAGGGCGCATTTTTTTTCACACAAGCAGAGGAAGACCTTTTATTCATAGGACATGAAGAATTTCAAGATTTAATATGCGCAAGGGGTAACACTGGAAAAGCAGCCCAAACCAGAAAAGATGGCTGGCAAAAAGTGGCCGACAAATTAAACGCTAAGTAGTGTGCATTGTACTTATTGAAAGCAGCGTTTCATTTCCTATGTGTCAGATTAATTATTATTTAATATGTCATAATTCCAGATCAAACGTGAGCACAAGGAGAACACAGGAACAGGTTAAAGTGAAGTACAAGAATATACTTCAAACTGGTAAATATTGATATATAACTATTTAAAGAATTGTTGACATAAATAATCATATATAATATAAAAAACATTAATTTTAAAGCTAATAAGAAGGCAGACAAGTAAAAAACAGGTGGAGGTCCACGCGGTCCAGACCTAACCCCTGCAGAAGAGTTGGCTCTCCAGCAAAATGCCCATCGCCCTGTTTCTGAGGGCATTCCAGGGGGAAGCTCCTCCTCAGAACCAGTGGCAGGAAGTAGTGGTCACTTCATTTCAGGTAAAGGATGGTCATTGCATATATTTGTCCTCAATGTGTGCCACAGGTATGTTCCATGTAGCCCTCTTTTTTTGTTGGGTCAGTTGCAGGGAATGTCATATCCCTTGAACCTGTGTCTGACCAACGAGATAATGACAAAGGTCAAATATTTGATGAAGACACTGTGTCTGATTATTCATCAGGAGGAGAGGTACATTTTCCAAATAATGTTTGATCAAACTCCACTCTGATCAGTCCCATGTGCCCCAATCACATTTGGATATCCTGAGTAATGAGAATATTAGACTGATTGTGAGATTCTTTATGGAACTGTGGGTGTTTTAGCCTGTGTATTCCCTACTTGCAATGGCATGAAATGCCTCTTTTATTGTCTGCACACGCAGGTGTCCAGGAAACACAATGAAAACCCAAAGGAAATATTTCAGAGCCAAACAGACTTTACGAATTGCCTAGCAAACTGCACTTTTAGTTAGATTTTCCGCATCGCCTACAGTATAAAAAAAAAGTGCCGCTTGCAAAAAACCTCAAAGCAATGCCTACTGTCTGTGTGGTTGTGAGAGCCCGACTTCGCCAAGTTTGACTTCGAATATACGGTCCTAATAAATTTTTGAGGTACAATATTCCCCCTCGGCTAAAATGGTATCTTTCGTACAGAATTTCCTCCGCGAGCAATAAAGGATCTTGCCAATTGCGCAAACCCCTCTCTATATGAAATTCTCTTCGTATAATTTGCGTACCGATATCAATTGGTCGCTCATTCATGAACGGTGAAGCCATGACTGGATGACTTCCACGCACCGTCACTGATCACGTGTGTAAACTAATCCTTGTTTACGTAGAACACGCCTGCTCCGAGCAGGTTTGAGGATTAGGGTGTGTTGCTATGACAACACATCCAGGAAGAGTTTCGAAAAACCGACAGATCCAGGATCAGGCCAAATGGTCAACAATTACATCCGGCTAAACGAGTAATCCACGTACGAAAAATACCCCCTTAGTATTAGTATAAGAAAATAGCAAAACACCTTAATGGATAACAACTCGGGGTGCCAGTAAATTAGGACGTCATTCATTCTCGGACATGGCCTCCTACTCCTTGCTGGAATTGGGTGTGGGACACTTCATGACTATTTCTCATGTCCTACTCTGGGGAAGGACACATTCTTATTCTAGTCTGACCTTTAGTGCAATTCCTAGGGGTAATTCTGTGACAATCGATAAAGTTTTACATCACAGAGTTATCACCCACCACAGCTTAAACTCCAACCTACTTCAACAAGTGTGAGTTACCTCTGTGCTGTGAGCAATGAGAGACTATTTATTATACAGTCAGTCATTGTCCTAACACAGGGTCACGGGGGTCTGCTGGAGCCAATCCCAGCCAACACAGGGCACAAGGCAGGAAACAAACCCCGGGCAGGACGCCAGCCCACCCAGAGGCTTAGCTAGGGTTTTCAGAGCCCGGGGACAACTGAAGATTCCGCAACCCCTCCTGTTTGCCAAAATGCAATGGGGAACATCAATTCGGCAACCCCTGAATGCTGCACCTGGGGACAGATGTCCCCCCTTGCCCCCCCCCCCCACCCCAAGCTACGCCACTGAGCCCACTGCATGGTATACACACACACACACTCACTAATGACAACACTCGAACATTAGCATCATGGTGTCAGAAGTGGGATCCTTTCCTTGATTCATCTTCTACAATAACGCGTCCTCCTTCATCTGCCTCTCACTCCTCATTTGCCTATGCAAACGAATGCTCTTGCTCAATGGCTTGATATACGCTTGTGTTCGTGGAGCTTTGTCCACATGTGCTGCTGCAATAAAAATATCGAATTCCTGCTAGAAGATTCAACAGTTTTCTGCAATGTTTTCATTAAAGCCTAGGGGGTCCGGTCTCCAGAAGCCTTCTGCCATGATGCTGTGATTGCATGGGAACCACCGCTGTGTGATACTTACCATTTTTTTCTTCCCTTTCTTTAAAATGTTGTTGCAGGTCTAAAACTTGTGACCACCTCGGGGTGTAACCCGCTCCCCAACACCCGATACACCAGACACCTGACACAAGTCTTTGCAACACACATATTTATTTACAGTGGGAAACGCTTTCTTTGTGTTTCCCCGCCAATGCACAGTACTAAAAGCACAGCATAATGAAGCATACAGCCCTCCTCCTTCTTCCTGCCCTTCCACCTCCACTCTTCTTCCTCCTCCTCCTCCTCCAGCTTTGTCCGAATGGAGTGAGGCGGCTCCTTTTATAGAGCGCCCTGAAGTGCTCCAGGTGTCCCATGAACTCCTTCCAGCAGCACTGACCAGGTGTGACGGAAGTGCTGCAATAAAGGGCTCTGCAGTTCTCCATGCGCCCCCCCCTGGTGATGACCACAGACCCCAACAGGGCTGAGCTTCCAAGTTCCAAGCCAGGGGAGCTGTCCTCTGACATTCTGGGGGAAGTAATGTCCTGTACAAGCTCTCTCCCTCGGTCCTTCCATCGGTAAAGTGTCCTCATCCTCGTAAGAACCTCAGTCATCCATCACAAAGTGTTTAGATACCTAATTGAATGTTACTTTGCTGTTCTCTCTCTTATTTATGTAGCCTGGCTGGAGAAAGGGGATGTAGAACACCTGTAGGCACAATGCCTATTTGACCTTTCTGGGCTGCCATACTTACTTGTTGGTAGATCTCAACTGCTCACGAGCAACTCTGGTGGTTGGTTGGTTACACGCAGCACTTGATACTTTGACGTGTGTGAGTTACACGTGTGTTGTGAGCAGTAAGAGCCTGTTAATTACATAACGCTCTATCGTCATCATCTCTACATGGTGTCAGTAGTGGGATCCTTCCTTGATTCATCTTATAACGTGTCCTCCTTCGCACAAATAATTCCTCTCACTCAATGGCTTCTGGGCCTGCCAAGTTAAGGAGGCTATATGCTTGTGTCCATGTGTGCTGCTGCAATAAAAATATCGAATTCCTGCTCGAAGATTCACCAGTGTGCTGCAATGTTTTCATTAAAGACCAGGGGGTCCGGTCTCTAGAAGCCTTCTGCCATTGGTGCTGCAAATGCATGGGAGCCATCACTGTGTGTTACTGAGTGTTTTTCTTCCCTCTCTTCAAAATGATGTTGCAGGTCTCAAACCTTAGGAGAGTTTAGACACCTAATTGAATGTTAGTTTGCTGTTCTCTCTCTTATTTATGTGGGCTAACTAGAGAAAGGGGATGTAGAACACCTATAAGCACAACGCCTACTTGACCTTTTCTGGGCTGCCATACTTATTTGTTGGTAGATCTTTACTGCTCACGAGCAACTCAGGTGTTTGGTTGGTTATACGCAGCAAATGATACTTTGACGTGTGTGAGTTACGTGTGTGTTGTAAGCAGTAAGAGACTATTAATTACACAACGCTCTGTCATTATCATCTCTAAATGGTGTCAGGAGTGGGATCCTTCCTTGGATCAGCATCTACAATAACGTGGCTCTCACACAAATAAATCCTCTCGCTTAATGGTTTCTCGGCCTGCCAAGTTAACGATGACATGTGCTTGTGTTTGGGGAGCTTTGTCCATGTGAGCTGTTGCAATAAAAATATTGAATTCCTGCTTGAAGATTCACCAGTGTGCCGCAGTGTTTTCTTTAAATACCCGGGTGTCCGGTCTCTAGAAGCCTGCCATGATACTGCGATTGCATGGGACCCATCGCTGTGTGTTACTGAGCGTTGTTCTTCCCTTTCTTCAAAATGATGTTGCAGATCTCAAACCTTAGGAGTGTTTAGATACCTAATCGAATGTCACTTTGATATTTTATCTCTTATTAACTAGAGAAAGGGGATGCAGAACACCTATAAACTCAATGCCTATTTGACCTTTCTGGGCTGCCATACTTACTTGTTGGTAGATCTTTACTGCTCACAAGTAACTCGGGTGATTGTTTGGTCACACGCAGCACTTGATTCTTTGACGTGTGTGAGTTACGTGTGTGTTGTGAGCAGTAAGAGCCTGTTAATTACACAACGTTCTCTCATTATCGTCTCTACATGGTGTCAGAAGTGGGATCTTTCCTTGGATCAGCATCTACAATAACGCGTCCTTCTTCAATAAATGCTCTCGCTCAATGGCTTCTGGGCCTGCCAAGTTAAGAGTCCGCATGTGCTGTTGCAATAAAAATATTGAATTCCTGCTTGACGATTCACCAGTGTGCCGCAGTGTTTTCTTTAAATACCCGGGGGTCCGGTCTCTAGAAGCCTGCCATGATACTGCGATTGCATGGGAGCCATCACTGTGTGTGACTGAGCGTTTTTCTTCCCTCTCTTCAAAATGGTGTTGCAGGTCTCAAACCTTAGGAGTGTTTAGACACCTAATCAGATGTTACTTTTCTATTTTATCTCTTATTTATTTAGGCTAACTAGAGAAAGGGGATGTAGAACACCTAGAGGCACAATGCCTATTTGACCGTTTCTGGGCTGCCATACTTACTTGTTGGTAGATCTTTACTGCTCACGAGCAACTCAGGTGTTTGGTTGGTCACACGCAGCACTTGATACTTTGACGTGTGCGAGTTACGTGTGTGCTGTGAGCAGTAAGAGTCTGTTTATCACCCACCGCTCTGTTTTTATCATCTCTAAATGGTGTCAGCAGTGGGATCCTTCCTTGAGTCATCTTCTACAATAACGCATCCCCCTTCTTCACCCGGCTCCTGCACCTCATTTGCATATACAAACGAATGCTCTCCCTCAGTGGTCAAGTGAACAGTCCGTATGCTCTGTCGTCATCGTCTCTACATGTCCCTCAGCACTTTGGTCAGCGGCTGTTGTACGTAAAGTGCTTTATAAATAAAGTTGACTTGACTCCAAATGAGAACCACAGTTGTTCTCCGTCTCTGTCTTATCTTCCAGCAAAGAGAGTCCAAATCGGCCCTCAACTCTCCTCGCACTCTCAGGTCCTCCATTACCGCACTCAGAAAGTTGTTGACTTTCCAGACTAAAGGTCACCGTCCCGTCCACCACTGCAGGCAATTAAACTAATGATGCCATACAGTGCTGCATTAAGCGGATAAAATGGAGAAAAAGATTGCTTAATTAAGGCTGAGAGGCTGATGTAATTAGGAGCCGCCGAGATTAGCAGCCTTGGCTGTTGCAGCCGGGATTTGCGGGTAATGGAGTTATTATAGGGCTCAAGGAGTGTTACATTACACCTCGGAATAAACACAAACAAATTAGCAGCCGCGCTCCAATAATGGCTTATCTTGTCAACAAATGACAGGAATCCATGGCCAAGAACGCAGTGTTAATTTTATGCACCACTGACACCCACGGTTCAAATCAATAATGCTGCTATAAAATAAGGCAAACATCAATTAGGTTTTTAGTTTAGATGGGGGGGAGAAAAAAAAATCTACAGTTTGTGCATTTTTAATTGTTCTGACCTAAGAAAGAATTTAGCCATTTTCAGTTCACCCTGACTGATTTTTCTATCAATAATTGGAAAAGCTTCTGTTTAAAGGGGCTGCTTCTTGTTAAAAAAACTAAACAAAAACGACAAAGGAGGAATATTAAGGCCGGAGAAGGAAAACTACGGGCAGAGGAAATAAAAAAGTTTTTAGGGAGGCAAAGAGAAGCCACTGAGGGTGGCACTGTGGGCACCTCACCGGCACTGCGCCAGCCTATAAGGAAACGTACAGACACCACATATTAGCGTCTACTGTCCTCTTAATGTTGTCGGGAAAAGTTACAGCTTAGCGAAAAAAAAAGATACTTTAGAGACTCGTTTAGAAGGGCAGTTGGCTCCTGCCATGCATGTGGTGCTGCTGTGCTGGGCTCCACTCCACAATGCTTTCTAATTGAAAAGTCTTTAGTGCCTTGTCCTTGTCAGCTAAGAAACAGATGTGAAAGGTACTAAATAATAGAAACTATCAAATCAAACATAGATGTGAAAGGCACTGTGTGAAATAGATGTGAAGGCGCTATAAGATAGACAGACTAGTGTGGCC
Source organism: Erpetoichthys calabaricus (assembly GCF_900747795.2). Taxonomy (NCBI): domain Eukaryota; kingdom Metazoa; phylum Chordata; class Cladistia; order Polypteriformes; family Polypteridae; genus Erpetoichthys; species Erpetoichthys calabaricus. The sequence continues at coordinate 178,085,918 of NC_041400.2, read as the reverse complement.
ACTAGGGGTCAGTGCAGACCTCTGAACCACAGACACAAATGCCCCGACTCCAGACCCAGGATCAAATCAATGGTACCTTGTATTAAACGAGGCTTTATCACAAACCCAAATCCAAAGTAACACAAACACAACTCCTCCCAGCTGAGCCTTTGTAGAGCCAGAGTGGCTGCTGTTAGGCTGGACCAGGGGGGAGCTCTTATAACCCCAGCAGCTCCACTTGGCAGCACCCACAGAATCCAGAAGGGCTGACCAACAGGACTACAATTCCCAGGATGCCCTGCAGATGTGTATGTGGAAAATGCTGCCACCTAATGTCTTTTGGGGGGTTGAGCATCTTGTATTGGAAGGCAACCTCGCCTGGTCTGTCCATTCTACTGGAATCCCGGTCGAGTAAGGGTCTTCACACATTTCTCCAGCCATGCTGGCATCTCATGCAAACCTCCTGGCTGAGACAGAGAATACCGTGTCCTCATTCAGACCACCTATTATAGCAGCCCCTGGCTAGGCAAGGGAATGGAGTTCATCTTGGCTGGGACGCCAATCCATCCCTGCTGTTCAACACAACTGTTATAAAAGACAAGACATCATCTAGATAGATAGATATGAAAGGCACTATATAATAGATAGATAGATATGAATGGCACTATATGATAGATAGATAGATAGATAGATAGATAGATAGATAGATAGATAGATAGATAGATAGATAGATAGATAGATAGATAGATAGATAGATATGAAAGGCACTATATAATAGATAGATAGATAGATAGATAGATAGATAGATAGATAGATAGATAGATAGATAGATAGATAGATAGATAGATAGATATGAAAGGCACTATATGATAGATAGATAGATAGATATGAAAGGCACTATATAATAGATAGATAGATAGATAGATAGATAGATAGATAGATAGATAGATAGATAGATAGATAGATAGATAGATAGATAGATAGATATGAAAGGCACTATATAATAGATAGATAGATATGAAAGGCACTATATAATAGATAGATAGATAGATAGATAGATAGATAGATAGATAGATAGATAGATAGATAGATAGATAGATAGATATGAAAGGCACCATATAATAGATAGATAGATAGATAGATAGATAGATAGATAGATAGATAGATAGATAGATAGATAGATAGATAGATAGATAGATATGAAAGGCACTATATAATAGATAGATCGATAGATAGATAGATATGAAAGGCACTATATAATAGATAGATAGATAGATATGAAACGCACTATATGATAGATAGATAGATAGATACATAGATAGATAGATAGATAGATAGATAGATAGATAGATAGATATGAAAGGCACTATATAATAGATACATAGATATTAAAGGCACTATATGATTGATAGATAGATAGATAGATAGATAGATAGATAGATAGATAGATAGATAGATAGATATGAAAGGCACTATATAATAGATAGATATGAAAGGCACTATATAATAGATAGATAGATAGATAGATAGATAGATAGATAGATAGATAGATAGATAGATAGATAGATAGATAGATATGAAAGGCACCATATAATAGATAGATAGATAGATAGATAGATAGATATGAAAGGCACTATATAATAGATAGATATGAAAGGCACTATATAATAGATAGATAGATAGATAGATAGATAGATAGATAGATAGATAGATATGAAAGGCACTATATAATAGATAGATATGAAAGGCACTATATAATAGATAGATAGATAGATAGATAGATAGATAGATAGATAGATAGATAGATAGATAGATATGAAAGGCACTATATAATAGATAGATATGAAAGGCACTATATAATAGATAGATAGATAGATAGATAGATAGATAGATAGATAGATAGATAGATAGATAGATAGATAGATAGATAGATAGATAGATAGATACTTTATTAATCCCAATGGGAAATTCACATTCTTCAGCAGCAGCATACTATATATATATAGATAGATAGATAGATATGAAAGGCACTATATAATAGATAGATATGAAAGGCACTATATAATAGATAGATAGATAGATAGATAGATAGATAGATAGATAGATAGATAGATAGATAGATATGAAAGGCACTATATAATAGATAGATCGATAGATAGATAGATAGATATGAAAGGCACTATATAATAGATAGATCGATAGATAGATAGATAGATAGATATGAAAAGCACTATATAATAGATAGATAGATAGATAGATATGAAAGGCACTATATAATAGATAGATAGATAGATAGATAGATAGATAGATAGATAGATAGATAGATAGATAGATAGATAGATAGATAGATAGATAGATAGATATGAAAGGCACTATATAATAGATAGATATGAAAGGCACTATATAATAGATAGATAGATAGATAGATAGATAGATAGATAGATAGATAGATATGAAAGGCACTATATAATAGATAGATATGAAAGGCACTATATAATAGATAGATAGATAGATAGATAGATAGATAGATAGATAGATAGATAGATAGATAGATAGATAGATAGATAGATGGTGGCGCTGCTGTCTTTCAATAACGTGTGACATTGAGGTCCGTGTCCTGGTGCTCCCTGTCAGGTGTCTGCATGTTCTCCGCATGTCCCTCCAACTCCAGAGACCTGCAGGTTAGGTGGTCCGGCGTTTCTGAGTTGGCCCCCGGCTGTGTGTGTTTTCACCCGCTGATGGCCTGGCGCCCTGCCCAGCGATTGTTCCTTCCTTGTTCACTATGCCAACTACAACTGGTTCCTTCTTCCCTGTGATTCTGCTTTGCACATTTGGTTCAGAAACATGGATGGATGGACTGTCATACAGTAAAAGTAATTCATGAGCAGCCTGTTGACACAGTGGTACATGGCACCACCTTGCCCCTCCACAGTTCTAATTCCTACTCCTGCCAGACTGACGTCTTTATGGCGTCTTCATGTTTTATTTCCACTCACATGGCTGAGGTTGACGGTTGATCTCACAATGGCCCGGTGTAGGCCTGTGTGTGAATGTGCCCTACGATGGTCTTACACCCGATTGCTTCTGCCCCCCAACATGCCCCTGAATTGTAACAGGCAGATAAAATGGGCACCAACAGCATCTTGGTGTATTGGGCTGGCGCTCTTCTCCAAGGTGACTCACAACATGTGAGATGCGACTCGTTCGGCTTCTTTCGTTTTTTCAGTGTCAGCACAGGCGGGTGAAGTGACCTGCTCGTGTCACAAAGTGTCATGACTTGAACCCACAGCCTCAGGGGGACCACTACGTCACACCGCCAGCCTAACATGAACTCCCTGGCTGCAGCCTTTAAAGAGCAGCCCTTCAGGTCACCACTAGAGGCCATCAGGACATGTGGCACACATGGTGACATATTCCTGACCCGCTTTGTAGCTCTACAGGGGGCTGCAGCCCCTCTCTTTGTTCCAGAAGAAAGGCAGTCGGCTCAGGACTTGTCTGTGGAGCTGCACAAAGGCGCCTCTGCCATCCTCCCCCTAAATGCTCAATTGAGCTCAGATCTGACGTCTGAGGCCGCCCCTGTCTTGATCATGCGTGTGACCCATCGCTATGCGGACGTTGACAATGTCAGCCACGGCCAGGAAGGAAATGTCACAACGGGCCTCTGAATCATTAAGTGGCCATTAGCATTGACCTTTCCTTCTTGTGCCCTCTTGCTGCCGCCATTGCCTAGCAATGGGATAATCAGTCCTTCTTTTGCTGGGCCTGCTTGTCTGGTATCAGGAGATGGGGAGCCATTCCGGGTAGCATCAGGGTCCAGGCAGGAGGCAGCCCTGCCACTCATCCGTTGACATTCATCCTTTGTTAAATTTGGCACCCACCTGGTTTGCCATACAGGACCCCCATTTCCGCATTACGAAACGCTGCGGCTGGCTAACCCACGTTGAATGGCAGGATGGGTTTAACACCCAGAAGTGCTTCTTGTCAAGCCGGGATTGGCGAGTGAAGCCCACTGTGATGCCCCAGATGACCCCTTAAGACAGGGAAAATATGGGGGATACAGCAGTTGGGCCTTAATGGACACCCAGCGTGACTTTGCATCGGTTCACTTGGATCAGGCCTGCCTGGCGCCTTTAAAAAATTCCAAATGTTTAATTTATTGGGTGGGTGAATGGGTGGGTGGGCACTACAGGGCAAATAGACTGGCAATAAAATTGCAACATGGGCACCTACAGTAGGGGAAGTTCATTTCATTTCAACACTCTGTAACACTTAAGTGCTGCAGCCTCAATTATTTAAAAATCTCATGAAGAACAACCAAAAGTAAACCGTGCAGGGAAATAATAATCATAATAATAATAATTAATAACATTTCTATTGTTACATATTCCGAGGGGAGCCACTTCAGCCACCACCAATGTGGGTGGTGCGACGGCGGCCATTTTGTGTCAGTATGCTCACCACACATTAGCTGTCAGGTGGTGAAGGGTAGCCAATCAGAGACAGGGGGTGATTAGGGGGGCCAGATTGAGTAGACGGGCCGAGGTGGGCAGCTCAGCCAGGACATCGGGATACACCCTGCCTCTTTATGAACAATGTAACAACCACATCATCTGAAGGACGGCGCCATTTTGACAGCACAGTATCCCCCCTCACTGCACTGGGGAATTGGGATCCACACACAGACCCCCGGGTAGGCGCCCCCTACTGGCCTCAGCAACACCTCATCCAGCAGGAACCCAAGCTTTTCCTAGATGGCCTCCCAATCCAAGTACTGGTGGGGCCTGAACAGGCTGAGCTTCAGGTAGGTGACCCCTTCTGAAGTGCAGGTGGTATGGCTGCTGACAGAGTGCCGACTAATCCCCCCATTCATTCATTGGGTAAAAAACGTTACCATTAATTCTAAAACATACTTACAGTAATTATTTAGGGTGACGGTGAGCTGCTACCTATACCAGCAGAACCAGGAGAGGGACGGGAACCAACCCTGAGCGGGACAGCACCCCACGACAATGGCACAGAGCAGCGCGGTGTTTCTGTTCACGGCTGCAGGACCTCCACGCAGAAAAACTGTGGGCAAATGTGTCCATTGAAAAATGAAATCTACGACACAGTGAGGTGTCCGGACAGCGAGGGGGTCTCAACACTCGACGGTACTTGGTGACCGGGGTGACAGGCCATGAGCACTCGCTCTGTGGAGTCGACACTTTCTTCCCTATCTACGAGGGTCCTCCAGGGTCTCCAGGCTTTCCTCTCACTCACCTGAAGATGTGTCTGAGAACTGGTGCCCTGTGTGTGTGTGTGTGATGGAGCCCTCAGGTAGATTTAGCTTCCATTAAGGCTGTCCCTGTGCAGACAGCATGGGCTCCGGCCCACCATGACCTCGGTCTGGAGGAGGTAGACCTGACACAGTCGTGTTAGGTAGTGCTATAATAATAATCATAATAGTAATCATCATAATCATAATAATAATAATAATAATAATGAAGGTCAAGGAAACGTTACATTTGTTGATATTCTTAAGTATCCTTACATACTTTTATGGTACTCCCTTCCCTCTCATACATCTCCAGAGTTTTTGTCTGTGAACTTCCTCATATGCCTCCTCTAAATCTATGAAGACCGCGTGTTTAACGTTTCGATGTTAACGAGTTCATCAAAACTGACGCAGGCCAGTGCACACACCACTGTGCCCCCAGTAAACATTTCATCTCCATTGTGCCCCTGTGTGACTCTCTATAGTTTTGACTTACAGTGGGTAGCACTGCTGCCTCACAGTTAGGAGACCCGGGTTCGCTTCCCGGGTCCTCCCTGTGTGGAGTTTGCATGTTCTCCCCGTGTCTGCGTGGGTTTCCTCCCACAGTCCAAAGGCATGCAGGTTAGGTGGATTGGCGATCCTAAATTGGCCCTAGTGTGTGTGCTTGGTGTGTGTGTGTGTGTGCCCTGCGGTGGACTGGCCCAATGCTCAGGGTTTGTTCCTGCCTTGCACCCTGTGTTGGTTGGGATTGGCTCCAGCAGACCCCCGTGACCCTGTGTTAGGATATAGCGGGTTGGATAATGACTGACTGACATTTACTTTACTGTTCAAAAACATGGCATCCCTTCCAGGCCAGGAACACAGAAACATCAGAAGGAGCAAACGTCTGTCAGCAACTGTCTGGACAAAACAATTCCGAGCGACAACGTCTGGGCAGATTGGACCACCTCGTACTGCCACCAGCAAGATGGTAATCTGTTATATAGTGCCTTACATATCTATCTATCTATCTATCTATCTATCTATCTATCTATCTATCTATCTATCTATCTATCTATCTATCTATCTATTATACAGTGCTTTTCACATCTATCTATCTATCTATCTATCTATCTATCTATCTATCTATCTATCTATCTATCTATCTATCTATCTATCTATCTATCTATCTATCTATCTATCTATCTATCTATCTGTGTAAGCAGTGTCCAACCCATTCTCCTTCTTGTGATTTGTATTTTTTTTCTTAATAAAGCTTTATTAGTATTATTGTTAAACTTCACATTTTGCAAATACCTTTTCCCCACGGTGACATACTAGATGAGGACACGTTACGCCTGTTTATTTGTGTCTGAAGCAGGCCACTATGCCTCACTGTAATAATGTCCTCTCCATTGTGCCCCTCCTGTAGTTTTTCTTTCTTTTCCACACTGTTCAATGCCATCTCTTCCAGTTTGCTCATTTTGTTGGTGACTTCATGCAGGGGGACATTGGGATGACCAGACTTGTATCAGCATGTGTCATTTTCATTTGATGACACTGCTCCATCCCAATGTTGATATCTTTAAATGTGAACGTGTTGGCACATCTGACTGCCACCTACAAGCCTGTCATCAGATGGCTGCACTCCCTTTAGCCAAGCGTGTGTGTGAGGGGTTGTTGTTGTTGTTTTTTTAATAATTTTTAAGTCTTCCTGCTCTTCTGTAGCCAGCTATCCACCAGGCTGTGTGTTTAACTGTATGTGATGTCACACGTGTGCTCACAGGGGACACCTAAAGGGCCCTGGTGAGTGCTGCTCTACTGCACAGTCCTTATGCACAACCCCCCCCCCCCCCCCCAGACTGGCTGATTGACTGCTAGGACACCTCTTATGTCACTTCCTGTGTCTGTCCACTTGGACCCGCCTCTTCCTGTCAGAAGGACCCAAAGCTGGAAGCTCTACCATCTTGGGACAGTTCTGTCTTGAACTCACAATTCCACAATATTTGTATGTTTTTTTGTATTTTTTAATCCCACTGTCTCCAAATATCCTTTTTGCTTTGTGACAAATACAATTTGAAAATGAAGAGCCTCCGTGATCAGTTTAAAGCAGCATTTTATTTCTAAATGTGCTACAAGTCAAAAGGCAAAACAAAAAAAAATCTCTTTCACCTGTTTTTTATTTTTTGTATGTTTTTAAACCCCTGAGCACCACAATCCAGCTTTCACTTAATATCGACTGGATTAATCCAAAATGAATAAGAAAGGGAAAGAAAAAAAAAGAAATACTTGAAGCTTAATACACAGCGACTAAAGCATTATAGGATCTAAAATCTAACAGCATAGCATTGCAAAAAAAAAGGTTTTAAACAAGGTAAACAACATACTGACAAATGTAAATCTCTCTTCTTTAAACAATGTACTTAAATTTTTTTTTTTTACAAAGTTAAGTGAAATATGTTGCATCTGATCTTTGGTAAAGGAAAAAGAAGCCATTGTGTTCTGCTTCACAGTCAGCCTCACATCTCCACCGACTGGCAACTTCTTCCCTTCCCATCATCCCTTGAGACACTGATAACATGACTGGGAGTTTACAGTTGAGTGTGTGTGTGTGTGTGTAGCTATACATGATGTCACACACACACACGTGTACTGCATACAGACTGTGCCAGCATTCAGGTGAAGCAAAAGGGTAAACGTATGAAGAGTGAAATTCAGTGGTGTCAACGTGCCGGAAAAAGGTCCACCTTTTTTATTAAATGTCCACCTTTTTTAAAATGACCACTTTTAAAAAAAATCCACCTTTTTAAAAAAAAAGTCAACTTTTTTTAAAATTCCCACTTTTTTAAATGCCCACCTTTTTAAAAATGACCACTTTTTAAAAAAATGATGACTTCTTTAAAATTTCCCTTTTTTTAAAAAAACCCTCTTTTTAAATGGCCACCTTATTAAAAAAGTCAACTTTTTTTTAAAATTTCCCACTTTTTTAAATGTCTCACCTTTTTTAAAATGACCACTTTTTAAAACATCCACCTTTTTTAAAAAGTCCAGTTTTAAATGTCCACCTTTTTTTAAAAGATGACTTTTTAAAAATATCATCCTTTTCTTTTAAAAAGTCAACTTTTTAAAAACCCACTTTTTAAAATGTCCCACCTTTTTTAAAATGACCACTTTTTAAAAAGTCCACTTTTAAATGTCCACCTTTTTTTTAAAAAAAATGACTTTTTAAAAATATCCACCTTTTTTAAAAAGTCAACTTTTTAAAAATTCTCTTTTTTAAATGTCCTTTTTTTAAAATGACCACTTTTTAAAAATATCCACTGTTTAAACTTCCACCTTTTTAAAAAACAGTCCACTTTTTTTAAACATCCACCTTTTAAAAAAATTACCTTTTTTAAGTGTCCGCTTTTTTAAAAATGTCCACCTCTTTTTTGTCTTTTTGCTGTCCTTCACGTTTGACTTTTACCGAATAGATTGTTTCGAATGCCACTGCTATGACTGACGATGACCCAAATTAAAGGGTGTCCATCGCATGATAACGAGTAAGCAACTCAGAGGGCCAACTAGCCACCCGTTTCAGTTTACGACTTTTTATTTTTTTTTTTATGTCCTGTTGCCCTAAACTCAATTAAGACTACAAGAAAGAAAAAAAAAAAATGAAGTGGTGGGTCTTTGAAACTGAATTTCCTTCCTCTCCCAAATTTCCTCCTTCTGGTACGGGAAGTTAATGAGATTCTGTGAGCTGATTCTTCACATGTCTAAATCTATTTTTTTTAATGGCCACCCAACTGAAGTGAAGAGCGACATTTCATAAGTGAACGACTGCAACAGTGAAAGAGGTATAATAAAAAAATATGCAACAGTTTGCTAGATAAAACACATGACCTACTTCTAAAACCAGAAGATCCAGCTCCTTATAGTGCCTGCTGTTGTTACAGAAGCCAAACAACACATCTTATACCTTAATCTGATCTTTATTATACATAATTTAATATTCCAATATCTCATACGACTGAAGCTGAACGATGTCCTCCACGCCCTGAAACACGACAGGTCCAGTGAATGGATGGTGTCCCTGTGGTGTGGTGTGATTGAGCTCAATAGCACTACACCGTTAACGAAAACACAAACCAGAGGTGAGAACGTCTTGCTGCTATCGTATTAAAAAACCATCAACGATTAACTTAAATATGTTAAAGGAAACAAAAAAGAAGAAGAAGAAGAAGATCAGGACCCACCCGATGTAGGCAGGCTAGAGTTAAAACTGGCAATCAGACTGGTGGCGCGGTTTCTTGGCACAGTCTTATTTAAAAAAATGAGGTAGATGTGCTAGCATAGAATATTCCCTTCTTTGGTTTTACAATACAAAATAAAATAAGAAAACAATAAAAGAAAAGAAAAAAAAACTCCAGTGATCTGTGAATAAAAAGAAAAGCAAAGCCAAAAAAAAAACCCCAAAAAAAAAACAAAAAAAGAAGAAAACCAACGTTAGTTTTCAAGTGGCCTCATAATAAAAAATAATAAAAATGAATTCAATGAGGTATATTTTTGTATTTATATATTTTTTTTAGTTATTTACAGGTAGATCTGCCAGGTATCAGGCTGTATTAAGCAAAAAAAACAACAAAAACAAAACAAAAGGGGGTCTTCTATTTGATTCCCTCCGCCACGCTGCTGATTTAGCAAACCTCCAAAAAAAAAGACCAAAAGGTGTCAAAAGAGGAAAATCGGAAACAAAACACACCTTCAGCTGTCACCCTCATCAATCCTACCTAAAAAAAATAAGGAGAAGAAAACAAAACAACAAAAAAAACAACCCCCCCCCCCCAAAAAAAGAGAGAAAACGCCTGGGTCTCGGACAAGTGCATCATCAGTTCCAGTAATCGTTTGATTGTATTCCAAGTAAAGCCACTTCCTGAGCAGGCCCCGCCCCCTCGCTGCTCTTCATCACGGGCACTTCTGAGATCCGTTTGGCTGACTTATTTCTCTGCACAGGGGGCTCGCGTGACGATGTCGGACCCCCGCTGGAAGCCGATCAGGACGCGCTGGCTGATTTCGGTACCGCTGTCGTAACTGCCGTAGGAAAGAGGACAGTTGCTCTTAATTTCACCTGATATGTCCAAATCCTGTATCTCAAATACAGAAAAACAATCCAAAAAAAAAAAAAAACAGACGTGTACGGTTGTCTATTGTGGTCTTTTTTTCTCTTTTTTTTAAAAAAAAAATAATAAATACACAATACACTTTGGCTGTTAATTTCCTACGAGGCAAAAGAAAGCGTAAAAAATAAGAGAAACGAAACTCCTTTGACCTCAGCGACTTTGTGGTGTTTCCTCTAATTGGAGGTCTTTTGTCAGACTTGGCGCCCACCAGGCAGATCTCCCACCTAATCGCAGTACCTGCAGTACGGCCAAGTGAGACCCTCCTGGACGTGTGTGTGTGTGTGTGTGTGTGCACGAGTGCGGCTCGGCTCTTACATTCACTGGCAGCACGCGGCCCCTCGCTTTATGTCAATTCATCTTTGGTAGAAGCTCAGAACGTTCATTCGACTGCATACGCGAAAAAAAAAAAAAAGAAAAAAAAAAAGACACCGCATGTCACGTGACAAATGTGTGCCCACCCCGAGGACCGCGATTAGAGCATCCGTCAGCCACCACCGAAAGAGACACACAAGTTACGAGAAGCTTGGTTTGTAAAACCCCCCCCACCCTCCTCCCCCGCGAGCCAAAGTAAAGAAAAAGAAGAACACAACGTGAAGTCCGACCAGACCAGCGTCACACGTCCACCTGGCCCAGAATTCTTCAAGTTTTTGTTTTTGTCAGTTCTTAAATGTGTTGTCAGGTGGCTCTGACGTCACCCAGCCTGCGGTACGCATGCGTCTTCAGGTCACTCCTTTCAGATTTCTGCTGTGGGCTTCTTCACCGACGCCGATGAGGTCTCGCTGAAAATGAAATGTGCTGATTCGTTTACTTTTGTTTTTTTTTATTATGATTTTTCTTTTTTTTGTTTTGTTTAACTTTTCCATGATTCCTTTTCAAAATCGACTAGGAAAGAAAAAGCCACCTTTGTAACCACATTAGTCTTTTCTTAGGGATTGTTAGACTGAAGTATGGTTTTAGATAATGTTCTTGTGGCAAGAGGAAGATCAGGGTGAGGAGCTGCTTGAGGTCTGTCCAAGAGTTGAGGAAGAGGATGGCTGGTTTTGTGCTGCCAGACCCGGACTTGATTTTCCCTGAGAACTGCTGATACTGCTGCCATTGCTACCTGGCATTACTGGAATGGCTGGTTTTCGAGCAAAAAGAACTCCTGTGAAAAAATAAATAAATACAAACAAACATAAATTAATAAATAAATACAAACAGACAGATAGAATAAAAGTAAGACCAGTGGGAGAAAGGCCATAGACAGATAGATATGAAAGTGACCATAAAAAATAGGTAGAGGATACGTGGAAGGTGTGCTGTCAGATGAACAGACAGGCAGGTATGGAGTGGAATATAGGAGTTAGACAGATAGACGAGAAAGGAACTAGAGAACAATATACAGAAAGAAGAAGATATACTGTACTGTATGTGAAAGGCACTATATAACAGATAGGTCAATAGATAGAGAGATAGATACTATATAATGTGATAGACACATAGATAGTTTAATTTTAGTATAGATAGATAAATAGATAGACAGATATGAAAGGCATTATGTAAAAAGACAGATAGAGTTTAATTTTAGTATAGTAGGTAGGACAGACAGACAGACAGACAGATAAAGTTCAATTTTAGTATAGTAGGCAGGATAGACAGATAGATACTTTAGATATATAGACAGACAGACAGACAGACAGACAGACAGACAGACAGACAGACAGATAGATAGATAGATAGATAGATAGATAGATAGATAGATAGATAGAGTTTAATTTTAGTATAGTAGGCAGGATAGACAGACAGATAGATAGATAGATAGATAGATAGATAGATAGATAGATAGATAGATAGATAGATAGATAGATAGATAGATAGATAGAGTTTAATTTTAGTATAGTAGGCAGGATAGACAGATAGATAGATACTGTAGATAGATAGATAGACAGACAGACAGACAGACAGACAGACAGACAGACAGATAGATAGATAGATAGATAGATAGATAGATAGATAGAGTTTAATTTTAGTATAGTAGGCAGGATAGACATAGATAGATAGATAGATAGATAGATAGATAGATAGATAGATAGATAGATAGATAGATAGATAGATAGATAGATAGATAGATAGATAGATAGATAGAGTTTAATTTTAGTATAGTAGGCAGGATAGACAGATAGATAGTGTAGATAGATAGATACTGTAGATAGAAATATAAATAGACAGATGGATAGATAGACATATAGATAGATAGAGTTTAATTTTAGTATAGTAGGCAGGATAGACAGATAGAAAGATACTGTAGACAGACAGACAGACAGATAGATAGACAGAGTTCAATTTTAGTATAGTAGGCACGATAGACAGATAGATAGATAGATAGATAGATAGATAGATAGATAGATAGATAGATAGATAGATAGATAGATAGATAGATAGAGTTTAATTTTAGTATAGTAGGCAGGATAGATAGATAGATAGATAGATAGATAGATAGATAGATAGATAGATAGATAGATAGATAGATAGATAGATAGATAGATAGAGTTTAATTTTAGTATAGTAGGCAGGACAGACAGATAGATAGATACTGCATATAGAGAGTGTATCTATGTCTATGTATAATATTATCATATTATCATGTCCTCTACCCCCTCACACGCGTGTTGTCCTCAAATCCAGGGTGTGAACAGCCCACAGTTTCATTAGCTGAGGTTTATTCCGAGTGGTTCATTCTGAGCTGTTCCTCCTTCTGCTTTTGCTTTATGAAGATCCTAAGGTGGCTTTTAAACTGCTTCTATCTTTTAATAATATTTAGTGTAAGGCACTTCTCTGACTCTGGTGTTTTTCTAATTTGGTTTGTGATGTTCATTTTTCTAATCTGAGAAGTAACGTAGTTAGCTGTATCATCTCACATTTGACTAAGTGATAGAAACACACACGTGGATGAATGCATGTATGATACGCCTCACAGATAAAGCACCAATGAATTTGCAAGTGAACAATTGCCGATTGTCACCAATAAGTTGCCATTTGATCCGCTCAAACAGCGATGGCTGTCGTCTAAAGCCTCTGATTTGATTTGAATGTACTCAAATGTACGGTGCCTATTAGAAGTATTCACCCCAAGTGGAAGTTTTCTAATTTTACGTTGCATATAAATTGTGTGGGGTGGCTCCTTTTTCAGGCCTGAGTGCACTGATTTGACAGCCCACTTTCACATAACACATGTGGGTTTAGGGGGCCGTAGGGAGAGCAGCTCAGGGGTATTTTGTTGATGACTCTTCTTGATGGCCGACCCAGTGTAGTACAGAGGAGTCCAGAGCACTAGATTAGAAAGTGAATTCTACTAACTGTATTAAAGAGTCTATGAGTCAGCTAATGTATCGTAAGCTAATCGTCTTCTCTTAAGTACTTACTCCTCGACGCTATAGGAAGAGTAAATCTTTTCCTCAGTTTGGATTGTTTCAATAAGCTTCGTCCCCTGGCCCTGTGACAATATGAGGCAGCTGGTGATGTGCATCGCGCTGATTCCTAATTATCTTATTGGATACAAAACACATAAACAGTCTTTACCGAGTTGTAAAGTTTAATTTGTGAAAAGCCAGCAATATTCCCAGTAGGTAAACAGCACAGCATTAGACGGCGAAGCCTGCAGCCGTCAGCCAAGAAATATAATTGATTTCCTGACCTAAAGCTTCTGAACACATCTGCAGCTTTACTAATAAAGAAGCCAATCCAATTAGGCTTTACATGACAATTGTCTGAGAGGTAACATCTATTTTTCATTTCGACTTTAACTCCCCTTAATTTCTGAGGCTCTGCACCAGTCTGGTATTTTGTTGAAGCTCAACTTCCATTTATTTCTTTGGAATGTTGTTTGAACGGCTCTGTCAGCAACGCCCGAGAAACTAAAGATGAATCATTGAGTGGTTTTGTCTGGGGTGATAATAAAAATACTAACTACACTGGGAATGTAAAAGCTAATTATCTTACAATAAAACTGAATGCAATAAAAGTCAAGAAATGAATGAAATATAAATACATGTACATATTTATTGTATATAATTAGAGATACTGTAAAAATATGCGGTTTACAGCCCTGTTAGTGTGCAGTGCAGTGCCAGAGTCGTCATTGGCGCTCATTACAATGAGATTCATTTCTGAGCTTAGTTTGTGCTCAGACAGCAAGGTTACATGTGCCTGTGGTCAGTGGCACACCAGAAGGAACGACTGCCAGGTTGTTATACCAACTGAGGTATGAGTGGTGTGTGCCAGACCTAAAGAATGAACACCAGGCTTTGATACCAACTGAGGTATGAGTGGTCAGTGGTAGACCAGAAAACATGAATGCCAGGCTTTGATACCAGGTGAGGTATGAGTAGTCAGTGGCACACTGGAAAGCATGAGCATCAGGGTTTGATACCAGCTGAGGTATGGTATGAGTGGTAAGTGGCAGACCTAAAGAATGAGCACCAGGCTTTGATACCAACTATAGTGTAAATGGTCAGTGGCAGACCAGAAAACATGAATGCCAGTCTTTGATACCAGCTGATGTATGAGTAGTCAGTGGCACACTGGAAAGCATGCGCATCAGGCTTTGATACTAGCTATGGTATGAGTAGTAAGTGGCAGACCATAAAACATGAATGCCAGGCTTTGATACCAGCTGATGTATGAGTAGTCAGTGGCACACTGGAAAGCATGCGCATCAGGCTTTGATACTAGCTATGGTATGACTAGTAAGTGGCAGACCATAAAACATGAATGACAGGCTTTGATACCAGCTGAGGTATGAGTGGTAAGTGGCAGACCATAAAACACAAATGCCAGGTTTTGATACCAGCTGAGGTATGAGTGGTAAGTGGCAAACCATAAAACATGAATGCCAGGCTTTGATACCAGTTGAGGTATGAGTGAAAAGTGGCAGATCATAAAACATGAATGCCAGGTTTTGATACCAGCTGAGGTATGAGTGGTAAGTGGCAAACCATAAAACATGAATGCCAGGCTTTGATACCAGTTGAGGTATGAGTGAAAAGGGGCAGACCATAAAACATTAATGCCAGGCTTTGATACCAGCTGAGATATGAGTAGTCAGTGGCACACTGGAAAGCATGAGCATCAGGGTTTGATACCAGCTGAGGTATGAGTGGTAAGTGGCAGACCTGAAAACATGAATGCCAGGCTTTGATACTAGCTGAAGTATGAGTGGTAAGTGGCAGACCTAAAGAATGAGCACCAGGCTTTGATACCAACTGTAGTGTAAATGGTCAGTGGCAGACCAGAGAACATGAATGCCAGGCTTTGATACCAGCTGATGTATGAGTAGTCAGTGGCACACTGGAAAGGATGCGCATCAGGCTTTGATACCAGCTATGGTATGAGTAGTAAGTGGCAGACCATAAAACATGAATGCCAGGCTTTGATACCAGCTGAGGTATGAGTGGTAAGTGGCAGACCAAAAAACACAAATGCCAGGTTTTGATACCAGCTGAGGTATGAGTGGTAAGTGGCAAACCATAAAACATGAATGCCAGGCTTTGATACCAGCTGAGGTATGAGTGGAAAGTGGCAGATCATAAAACATGAATGCCAGGCTTTGATACCAGCTAAGGTACTAGTGGTGTGTGGCAGACCTAAAGAATGTGCACCAGGCTTTGATACCAGCTATGGTGTAAGTGGTAAGTGGCAAATCATTAAACACGAATGCCAGGCTGTGATACCAGCTGAGGTAGGAGTGATAAGTGGCACACTGGAAAGCATGAGCATCAGGCTTTGATACCAGCTGAGGTATGAGTGGTGTGTGGCAGACCTAAAGAATGAGCACCAGGCTTTGATACCAGCTATGGTGTAAGTGGCAGATCATTAAACATGAATGCCAGGCTTTGATACCAGCTGAGGTCTTCTTGTCCAACATTACCTGACCTAACAGATGTTCTTTTGGCAGTTAATGGGGGGCACATGAATGCCCACGGTTTTGAAACTGGATGTCCAACAAGCTCATAAAGGTGTGACGATCAGGCGCCTTTATGTTAATAGTTGTGACATAACTTGTGTGTTAATGTATTTAAACGTTTTATGCTTTAGTAATGTGTGTGTGTAGGCACTCACTGACATACAGAAATAAAACTTTGATTGGCATGTCTTTTGAGTTTTGTTTTTGCACCAGGAGGCGTTTATTACTGAAGTCCGGAGAGAAATACGCCAAAATATATCTCTCGCTTCCTTTAAACAACACGGCCTTGAAGTTCAAATCTAAATCCTGCAACAGTTGACAGTTAAGACTCTAAATAAAAGTTATTTATTTATTTATTTATTTTTCTTCTGCTTGCCAGGCAGACAATAAGCTTCATCGACTGTGAATCATCAAGCCCAATTTTGAGATATTTAACTTTTTTAGCACTATTGGACTGCCACTTCATTATTGTGGATTTTATAGTGAAGACATCAAATTGCATTGAGGACTGTGTGCAGGGGCACTGCTATAACTTATTGAATTTCCTGCTTGCAATTACATCAGCAAACGGCCCTCTATTTACCTGTGTAGACAACTCCATTTATTTCTATTGACATGTTGATGCTGCTAATGCCGTTGGTAGACAGGTTCAATGCAGTCTCTTGTCTGTCATCTGTCAGGAAGAAGCCAGAGGGAGGAAAAAAAAAAGAAAAACCCAATATGAGCTTCACAAAAGAAGAACACAAGAAGCAAAAACAAATCACTGAGAGGATGGCTGATGACTCTCAAGTCAGGAATTAAGTACAGTTTTGCCACAGCTCTGGCGAGGAACAAAGCATTTTGGACTTGGTGACACCATTACAAGACAAGTCTATTGTAAGAACAATCAATACCTGAAGTGTAGGCGCACTGTAGACGTTGAACATTTACCTGAAGGCGAGCACACTTTCATAGAGTAAGGTGAATTCGAGCACAACATCCATCCATCCCTTGTTAATTAAGGTAGTTATCCATCCATCCATGTTCCAACCCGCTGAATCCGAACACAGGGTCACGGGGGTCTGCTGGAGCCAATTCCAGCCAACACAGGGCACAAGGCAGGAAACAATCCTGGGCAGGGTGCCAACCCACCACAGGACACACACACCAAGCACACACTAGGGCCAATTTAGAATTGCCAATCCACCTAACCTGCATGTCTTTGGACTGTGGGAGGAAACCAGAGCGCCCGGAGGAAACCCACGCAGACACGGGGAGAACATGCAAACTCCACGCAGGGAGGATCCGGGAAGCGAACCCAGGTCCCCAGACCTCCCAACTGCGAGGCAGCAGCGCTACCCACTGCGCCACCGTGCCGCCCTAAGGTAGTTATCATCTCCCTTAATTATGATGGCAGGCCATCACTCGGCACACTCAGTCTCACACACATCCATACACACCAGTTGAAATTTGAGCTTTATAATGTCACACACATAACTTTGAAATGTTCATAGAAGCACATGGTGACAACAAGAAATGCAAGTTCCTCATAGCCAAGAACCGGGACAGGAATGGAGCCCAGATCCCGGTGTTAACAACTGTGCTATTATTATGCCATTACCCAGCCACATTACAAATGAAAATATTACTAAAAGAGATCAAAGTTTAAATCAGGAGTACAGCACTGTGGTATTACACAACAAATATAATGAATAATTTATGTTTGAAATGGTTATACTGAATTTTTTGCTATACAGTGGAACCTCGAGATACGATCACCTCTGTATACGAGAAATTCAAGATACGAGGAAAGTATGAGCGAAAAATTTGGATCTAAATACGAGCATTGGCTCGCGTAATGAGCCACGAGCCAGGCTGTGGGTATGCGTGATGCGTTTCCTGATCCGCCTCGACTCGGGGATTCACCCAAGCTGACGCTGCCCGCCCGTCAGCTCACTCAGTGTTCCTTGTTCTCCCGTAGCGTGCGCTTGTGATTTCATTGTTTTTTTTGCATTTAACGTGAAAATAATTATTCCACGATGCCTCTCAAGAAGATTGTTGCCTCAGATAGTGCTGCAAAGAAAAAAAAAACGAAGCCATGGCCGTTGAAATTAACTTACTTACTCCCTATCGTCTCCCTCAAGCCAGCCAGGACTCTTCATAAAGGTAAACTACAGTTATATTATTTACCAGTGTTATTTGTTAGGAAAATTGATTTTTATGTTGATATTTTTGGGGGTGCGGAACGGATTAACTGGATTTCCATTATTTTCAATGGGGAAGTTTGTTCTAGGTACAAGAAATTCGCTATACGAGCTCAGTGCTGGAACGAATTAAACTCGTATCTAGAGGCTCCACTGTATTTATTATAAGTGCCCAGGAGGACAGACGGGCATCTCAGCCAGGATTGAAGAGGTTTTCTTGCCAGGAAGCCATAACGTAAGAATTGCCAGAATGCAGACACTACCCGGCTGGGATGTCTTATAATTCCTGTCCTGGCTGGGATGCTGGAAGGAGGAATGAGTTGGTGAGAGCTGCAGGCCGGGGGCAGTTCATCCCCCAAATTAATAGGTGGCAGTGTTCCTTTTAAGTACTCCCAGCACGGTGGGCTGTATGGGAATCCGAGTCCAGAAGCACAGCCATGGAAGTACTCCTGAGAAACCCCCCATCCCCCAAATCCCCCATTACAGTACTGCTATGGATACCCACATGGCACAATGGGAACTGTAGTCTGTTAGGTCAGTTCTGTTGGGTTCCATGGGTGTCTCCAGGGGTGCTGAGGGGGCTTCTGAGCCACAGTTTCAGGACACCAGAATTTCTCCCGCGTGTTACATCAAAAGAGCTGCCCACCTCAACACAGGGAACCAGAGTTGGAAGTGAGTGAGGAAGACAAAGCTTGCTGGAGGAGTGAAGGAGCGGAGAAGAGGCCACAAAGAATTAAGAGTTGTGGTTGCAGCGTGGAAAACACTTACTGGAAAGAGTTTTGCACAATTAAAACCTTTGGTATATTGAAAACTTTGTGTCCGAACCTGTCTGTCAGGAGTTTGGGGAGCTGGAGTGGCCACATTTTTTATATAATATTTGAATAAAACAAGACAGCTTGCACACTTTGAGATTTTAACATCTCATTTGGCTGTGGAATAGCACCAAGATCTGTCGCAGTTTGGACGTTTGCACTTCTGTATTACAGCTCCTTTATAGCGTGAACTCTAATGCTAACGCACACAGGAACCACCTCTAAGTACTGCAAGCGAACAGCTTCACGGTGACATCTCTCTCTCTCATTCCCTAACTTTTTGCTCAGCATAGACAGGCTCCCCCATCCACGGTGCAAATCCTGCCCACTACGCCAAGTGATTTAATGTGCAATTGCTACACTTTTAGTATTCTTTTTGGGTTTTCTTAAGGCTGGTAAATTCATCTTAGTGTCGGTCCTGGGGTTTGCTTTCACCCACTTATGTATCTTCCTTTTCTGCCCCAGATATAAAGACAAAGACCAGGATGACTTACCCCAGCCACCCATCTCACCCTAACTTGGACTCCACTCTTTTTAGCCCTGCTAAATTATACAAAGACACCAGAACTGGAATTCGATGTTCACTTTGGGACTGAGAGCTGAAGGCACTTCAGAGGGACTCTGACATCAACTTTGTGATCTTCTTCCCATATGGAACACCAAATAGTCGGAGTATGTTGGCTATTAAGAAGGGGGCTCCATTTGGTTCTCTAACTTTCGTTAGTCTTATTTCTTCACAGGAACATTCACACTCACTCTTAATTCATTTACAAGGAACCTTTTGTAGGAAGACAGAACACCCTGCAAGAAAGATTTGGAAATCACCACCCAGACATCTGGGGTCTAAGCAATGCTTCTCAGAATGCCGCCCCTCAGATACAAAATCCATAAGAACGTGCCACAATCCCCATCTTATAAACTGCACGGATTTTCAGCCCCAAGAGATGGAGCAGATGGAGGAAAAAAATCATCTCACTGTTGACTGGCCAGACTTATTAACAGCAAACAGGAAGATGATTTGTTAATATTCTTATGCAGAGGAGACGTGGCACCAGGTGAAGACTACAGACGCTTGAAGGTGAAAGGTACGACATCGTGCTTTTGCTGATTTAACTTAACAAGGTTGGAAAAGGAGCATTGTGGGAAGCAGATGCCCTTTTAAGTTTCCTTTTTGTCAGTCATTAAGAGAGGCAGTCTGCTGGCAAGGCGAGTCAGGAAGGCTAACAGTTAATTAGAGAAGCTTGACCCCAGGTAGGCAGTGTGACTTACTGATTAGGACACTGGACTGTAAGCCACATGCTCATTAATTTCAAGAACAAATGAATAATTTCTTACTGATTTAATGTATCTCACAAGATTCTAAGGTACAAAAAAAATCCCCAAAATAACTGGAAGAAGCATTTACATGACCTTCACAGCTGTAAAAATTGGATTTCTTGCTGTGAGAGCAGTTTCAGCATTTTACCCTCCCAGAAAGTATTCAGCCCCTTTACCATTTACACATTTTGTTATACGGCAGCCTTATGCTAAAATCATTTAATTTCATTTTTTTCCCTCATCAAACATCACTCAATTCCCCAGGATGACAAAGTGAAAAGAGGATTTTAGGAATTTTACAAATGTATTCAAAATGAAACAAATTAGCAAATATGTGCAAAGGATGGTTGACGACCATGTAAGTAAGGGGAAGAATAGTACAAGCACGTTCTGCGTTTATAAAAATGAAAATCATCCTTTGTAAAAGACAATGACACCACTTATGTTGTGAGTCACAGATTCTTAAATCAGACACCCTACACATGATAAACACATTTAAGAGGTGGGCGTAGAGACGCTGTTTACGAATAACGTCATGTCACACTTGTGTGCATAGGTGGCAGCTAAAGGGCTCAAAAGAAGGTAATTCCACACCAGGCCAGGGGGTGGCAGAGTGCATTCATCCTCACTCTATTATCTCTACAGACCCAACATGGGAAATCCTGCCTGGGTCCAACGACGTCACTTCTGGTTCCCCGCTAGATGTCATCATTTCCAGTTCCTGTCTAGATGATATCACTTCTGGCTCCCCGCTAGATGACATCACTTCTGGTTCTGGTCTAGATGTAATAATTTCTGGTTTCTGTCTAGATGACGCCACTTCCGGTTCCTGTCTAGATGAGATCACTTCTGGTTACTGCCCAGATGACGTCACTTCTGGTTCCTCTCTAGATGTCGTCACTTCCGATTCCCCTCGAGATGACGTCACCTCCGGTTCCTGTCTAATTGAAGTCACTTCCGTTTCCTGTCTAGATGATGACGTCACTTTCCCTGACTGACCTTAATACCCTGCCAACTACCTTCAGTTAACCAGTTCCGTTTTGGACTCAGTCTGTACACAATTGTGCATCTTATTTTGCTCTTTTGCAGCCAAGCTCAAGTATACGGGTGGCTGCCCGTCACTTCTGGTTCCTCTCTAGATGTTGTCACTTCCGGTTCCCCTCGAGATGACGTCACTTCTGGTTCCTCTCTAGATGATGTCACCTCCAGTTCCTGTCTAGTTGAAGTCACTTCTGATTCCTGTCTAGATGATGATATCACTCTCCCTGACTGACCTTAAAACCCTGCCAACTACCTTCAGTTAACCAGTTCCGTTTTGGACTCAGTCTGTACACAACTGTTCATCTTATTTTGCTCTTTTGCAGCCAAGCTCAAGTATACGGGTGGCTGCCCCAAACTTTTTTTTGTGTGTGTGTCAAGGCTGACTATTTCACAGTGGCGTAGTCGGACCCTGGCGGGATTTCTCATGCTGGGTCTATGGAGATAATAGAGATAGAGGATTAATGCACTCTGCCACCCCCTGGCCTGGTGTGGAATTACCTTCTTTCGAGCAGCAGACAGAGCCCAGTAGTTGTGGTGGTCTACGTGTGTGTGTCTGTGCGCCTCCTCTGTCACAGTGGTCACTTTATTATTAAGCTTCAGCTACCTTGAGCTACTGCGCTCCTGAATGGATAACATGCAAATTTAGCTTTATATTTTCACTCTGCGTCAAGACTTTTGTTTGGTATCTTTTCCTCATTCCCTGAAACTTGAAATTTGGGACATTTTACTGATAGAAATTCGCCAGGCTAATACTGTAGAACAATTTAAGAAACTGCTAAAACCCCATTATGTTAAAATGGCTTTTTCATAGCTGTATTTTAGTTGTATCCCTATTAGTCTAAATGGACAACGAATTATCATTTTCCTCCACGTTCTGCAGTTCCCTACTAATCTCTACTATTCTCTGCTGTCTTATGGAGTTATTGAGTTTATAGATTGAATGGCGGGGGTCCCAGATGTCCGCATGACCACCATCATCAAAGTTTTCCACGTGAAGCCTGTAAACCATGAGGACTGATTTAGAACATCTGTGTTGGGTAGAATGCCCAATGGGGGCTGGGTGGTCTTTTGGCCTTGGAACCCCTGCAGATTTTGTTTATTTTTTTTCTCCCACTTAAGTTTTTTTTGTTTTTTCTGTCCTCCTGGCCATCCGACCTTACTTTTTCTTTGTCACATACTGTATAATATTATTGGCTAATCTTTATATTAGCTTCCCGTTTAAGTAATCTTGTAAAGCACTTTGAGCTACATCGTTTGTATGATAGCGTGCTATTTAAATAAATGTTCACATTGTTGTTGAAACCCCAGCAGCGGTTTAAAATGCACAGACTGGAGGAATTAGCAGGCGGGCGTTTTAGACCTTTTGCAGCAGCGGATTTCACTGCTATTCACTACACATTTTTTAACGGGTTATTCCCAGATGTGTATATTCATTTGTTGCTACCGAAACATGGCAGCAGATAAAACATTTGGTTACCTGGAAGTGCCTTCATTTGTGTAAAGACATAACAGATTTGGGAGCCTCGCCATGTTCTGAAGTTTCACGCAGCAATAAGTGCCCAGTTGTTTTGGTTTAATCTCCAACTCCGCCCCATGTTTTCCAATTAGTTTCATTACATGAACGCATGGAGGAATGAACGAGCCACATTCGGAATGGATACAATTTATTCTGAGGTCTGGGAAGATTTTTTATATGTCACAACAGTGGCGAGTTGGCTAAGGAGAAAAGGTAAAGAGAGTGAATTATTGCAGAAAACCCCGCAGAGGTTTGTCAGGGTCAGCAGTCTTAGAACTAAGTGACCGCTCATGAAGAGCAGAACATGACTGACCTGCCCTTAACAGAAAGTGAACTCCTGTTAAATGTACTCCCTCGAGACAAGGCAAGACACGAGTGCATTACAGTAAGTGGTGGGTGGGTGGAAGAGAACTAACAGAAGTTGCGGGCGCGGAAGGGAATCTGTGAGAAATTAATGAGGAGACACACGGAGCTGAAGAGAAGAAAAAGCAAAGGAAATAATCCAATGAAACTGAGCTGAAAACTGGCATATTTGCTTAAACTGTGTGTTGGGTAACTGGATTCATTGCCAGAAATTCTAAAACGTGTTTAGAATTAGGATAAGGCACTATATATGTTACTTGAACTAAAACGGGCATCACGTTGCACAACTTCTAGTCGAAGGGGATGTCATACTTGACGATTGAAGTTGCTGATCTTACAGCCAAAGAATGTCAAATTGCACAGATAGGAATTGGAGGGCATGGCACAGATGATAAATGTCCACCACCGATTCATATTTCCATATTTTCACTGATGGAGTAGGTGACCGTGTGAAGGCTTCACAAGTGCAGTGAGTTCAGGCACAATCTCTGCCCTGCTTTCTTCTCTCCATTCTGTTGTGGTACATAAAACACACAACCTCAGACAGACGAGCCTCTCTTCTGTTTGTTAGGTCCAAAACACTTTATTGTGTTTTCGTTCCTCAGTTCATTTTTGTCAAAGAGATCACAGCTACATTCTCACCCCTGCTACCAAAACCAAAAATATTGTATATCAAGAGGCTCTCGGATACGAAAGCTATCAATATAAATTCTTCTCAATACAAATGATTACATTTTTAAAATTTTTTTTTATTGATTTTTAAAATTTGTCCTGTTTCACTACTGCATGGGCGAAGGTGCGGGGGACAGATAATAATATATATATCCATCCATCCATTATCCAACCCGCTATATCCTAACTACGGGGTCTGCTGGAGCCAATCCCAGCCAACACAGGGCGCAAGGCAGGAAACAAACCCCGGGCAGGGTGCCAGCCCACCGCAGGGCACACACACACCAACACACCAAGCATAATTTAGGATCGCCAATGCACGTAACCTGCATGTCTTTGGAGTGTGGGAGGAAACCGGAGCAAACTCATACAGACGCGGGGAGAACATACCAACTCCATGCAAGGAGGACCCGGGACGCAAACCCAGGTCTCCTTACTGCGAGGCGGCAGCGCTGCCACTGCGCCATATATATATATATATATATACTGTATAAATGTGTATGTATATGTATAAATATATATACACACACACACACAAACACACACATCCACTCTAGAGACTGTGTAATCCAGTAGGAGACATGCTGCAAACCAGTGGCTAAACCTCACACTCTGTTTTGTTACAATATACAACTGTAACACTTTTAATTGGGTTTTCCAGCCAATTAGTAGCTTAACATTCCTTTAAGTTGAAAGTGGAAATAAAATTCTACTGATAATTCTAATTAAAATTTTAAAAAAGAGACCTAATAACAGTATCCGTAAGTATTAACATTTCAAAGAGCCCCTGTGGTCAGAAATTCCAGCCAAGGGTCTTTTAAGATAAGTTCCTAGCAGCGGTGCACATCTGGACGCTGTTGTTTTTGCCCATTCATCTTCCTGAATATCCGTCATTTTAGATAGACACATGATATTTCTCGGCTTATGTTTCAGTGTTCAGAACGGACATTGAATTGTCTTGACAAAGAGTGCCACATCTTTTAAAAAAAATGGATCCACAGGGGGGCCGGACTGTTTTCATGCAGGGAGATAGATGGACAGACAGACACGCGCTTTTGCATTAGGTGCTTGGAGTATTATATGCCAATGCACCTAAGAATTGAACATTTTCAACTATTGAACCAGAGTTTGGCTGGTACTGGGACACTCCTTTAATTATATATTTTAGGTTTGTTTAAGGTCCCTGGGACTGTCTCTGTGCCTTTTGTGTGCCAACAAGGATTTAAATTTAAGGATGCAGATACAGAGAATTAGCCCCACAGCATAAGGGGAGCCGCCATCCTGACACACACTATACGGCCAAAAGCATGTGGGCACCCCTCCATATTTCATTAACAGGATCATACAATCGAGCACATAGTCATGCTGTCTCCATTGACCTACATTGGCAGTGTTGTAGTGCAGAGCTCAGTGACTTTAAATGTGGCACTGCCCCTGTTGCCACAAGTCAGCAAGTGTAAATTTCGTTCTGTCAAATCTGTCCTGGTTCGCCGTAGGTGCTGTTATTGTGATTTACTGTAGGAGCATCAAGGAGCAACAACAGCTCAGCCATGAAATGGTAGGCCAAGCAAACTCATCGAGTGGGACCACCGAGTGCTGAAGTGCATAACGTGCAAGCATCACCTTTCCTCGGTGGCACCACTCACAAAAGAGTGCCAATAATCACCACAAGAACTATGCGTCAAGAGCTTCATGAAATGGGTTTCTGTGGCTGAGCAGCTGCACACAAGCCCAAGATCACTATGCGTGATGCCAAGTGTCAGCTGGAGTGGTGTTAGCAGGGACGTCTTAACAGCATCATAGGGCCCCTGGGCAAAGTAGCCAAACAGAAACATACATAGGCATCAGAAACATCATGGGCCCCTCCCTATGCTCCCAGTGCCCATACATTAAGACAGCCCTATAGAGCAGGCCGCCATTGGATTCTGGAGCAGTGGAAATGTGCTCTCTGGCATGATCGGTCTGGGTTTAGCAGATGCCAGGAGAACACTACCTTCTGGAGTGCATGTTTCCTACTGTAACCTTTGGTGGAGGAGAGACAATGGTCTGGGCCTGTTTTTCAGGGTTTGGGCTCAGGCCCCAGGTTCTACTGTTAATGTAATTGTAGACAATTATATTGTGTGCTTCTAAGTTTGGAGAAACAGTTTGGTGAAAGCTCTTTTCTGTTCCAGTGCACACAACATGGTCCATAAAGACATGGAGGACCTGGAGTGGCCTGCACAGAGCCTTGACCTCAACCCGAGTGAACACCTATGGGAAGAACTGGAATGACGAGCGTGAGCCATGTCTTCTCATCCAACATCAGCACTTGACCTCATTCGGCTGAATGGTCACAAATTCTCACAGACACACTCCAGAATCTTGTGCAAAGCCTTCAAAAGTGGAAGGACACAACTCCATATTGATGTCTGGGATTTTGGAACTCGAAGTTCAAGCTCATACAAGTGTGATCGCCATATAATCAGTGGTGACTGCTCTAAGACTAGAAGCGAAGCTCCACCTCCCCTAAAATGTCACGAAAAAAATGTACTAAAAAACTTTATTATAAAGAGCATGCTAGAACGTGATCAACGACATGGCTGGTCCAGAATTCAGAATCAGTACTAATTTCTTGCAGGTTGTCTAACGTGTTTTTTTTTTATACATTTCCCTGGTAGGATGATCCGTTAAAACCCACTGAAGTGCGACACTTCACAATATGCTTTGTTTTCATAGATAGATAGATAGATAGATAGATAGATAGATAGATAGATAGATAGATAGATAGATAGATAGATAGATAGATAGATAGATAGATAGATAGATAGATAGATAGATAGATAGATACTTTATTAATCCCCAAGGGGAAATTCAGAAATTCACATGCAGCAAATCTAGACATTATTGGGACAAATGCTTCAAAATGTCAGGGAAGCTCCTCGTCTCTGGGAGTAAATGGGGCAGTGGGCCGGCCAGCACGCTGGGCTGCTGCATGATGATTGGAGGAACTCTTTTTGATTGACAGCGTTTTGGCATCGGAGTATTTCAAGTTCAGTCCCATGCAGATTTTTGGCAAGGGAAGTCATGAGACAAGCTGCTGCTCGTAGTCGATTATTTGCTAACCCCACTACTTGTACCTTAAATAACCCTAAATATCGCATTCTTGAGTTTGCACTTTGTTTCAGTTTAGTAAAGTTTGTTCGTTTGTTTGTGTCAAACTCGGTCATGGGGGACAGTGCAATGCCTCAGCTATACAAGCTATGGTCTTTATTGGCAACAATTGGAGCAGATGTAGAGAGGAGCTTCTCCTGGTTAAAATGAGACAAGTCGCACAGTCACAACACAACGGGCTAACACCGTTTAAGCAACCCTGCTCTACTGGTCAATGAGAGGAAACTGGTCAGGTCTGTGGAAAAGCCCCCCAGTTGGTGTGACAGGTATCACGGATCATTTTCAACAAAAACAGAGGAGGGCAGAATTAACATGGTGATGCCATAATTGACTAAATTTATGATGTAGGCCTAAAATGGGCTTCCTCTGTTCGAAAGACCACCAGCCGCCACTGCATTTAACGTATGGTGGGGATAATGTATGAGAGCACCAAACCTTCAGAACAAAGAGGTTAACTTTAGTTTCCCCGACTGTACAGACATCTTCAACATCATATCACAGTTTCCCATGAGCCTCTGGCCAGAGATTGGAGTTGAGGAATGAGCTCAGCCTTTTTTCAACAACAGTCTGCATTTTTGCTTCTCTCCTGTGACGACAACTTCTTTATGAAACATCGGGACGGCACAGCTTCAGACGACTGTAGTTCTAGTAAGAGATCTTGGTAGCCATTCTGGTTTTTATTCTTCCTTCCTGTGCGCTCAGATTTGGAGGACACCTTGTTTGACGACACCCTGATCATGTAACTGTGCCCGGTTTCTGTTTCCTCCTAATAGACTTTACGTGCATTTGTGAATTTTTCAATGCTTTTCCTTTCTGTATTTTCAGTCACTCATGGGGATAAAACCTCCACTGAGTCAGCAGCGCCTTAATGTGGCGGAGTGGTCTGCATGATGAGTTATCCCCTTAGTCGTGAACTCCTGGAAGGGACACCCATGGCAGTGAGGTCAGAGGTGAGGTCCTGACTAAGGCTGACTCATACTCCTGCCAAACAAGGGTCCATCCAAAGTGGTACCACTTCCTGCCGTCCCTCATCATCCTGCACACGGCTGGCTGCCTGGAGTCCCGACAGGAATGTGAAGCGGTGCGATTGAGGACTCTCATTACCACCAATAGCAACAAATCTTTAGTGCATACGGACAAATGGCTGGAGAGCGTCATCGACAGACAGCCATGACTTGTAGACATTTGTATACACACAAACACACACACAATACACACTTTACACACGGGTACAATGTGCTTATAAATGGACTTAAGGATAGAAATCATTTCACCTATTTCAAGTTTTTCTTACTCAGCCGAAGATTAAAAGTAAAGCAAAGGAGCCCTTCCTCGTGGTCATCCGAAAGTGTTCAAAAGCAACCGTATAAATTCAAATTTAATTTAATCTTGTTTCTGTGGCGAGCTTCCCGGATTGAACAGGATGTAACAAAATGAAGCCCGGCAGGCTTCAAAAGGCTTATAAAATGATTGCCAGTTACTGAAGGGAAAACGGTGTCTGAGACTTCACACACGTCTGTTTCTAATTTGAAACCTTATTTTAATTGCATTAACAGTTTGCATTTAAAACGAGGCCCGCTTCCCAGTCTTTGTCTGGCATGACAAACTAAATTGCTGCTACCTAACTGACAGACCTGGCTTTCTCCTAACAGATTCATTTTATAAGATTACATTGTATATTGTGTAAAATGTGGCACGTCTGGGCCCTGAATGGAATTTCAGATCTTGTGGAGCTGGAAATGCAGGGCACTTTAATATCCTGAAAAGTGTGATGGTCTGATGTTACCTCACCGCTTTTGGGTGTATCTTAATAGATTTAGGCCCGCTGATCACTAAAATTATCTTTCTGTCACATTATGTTTTAATGATCATATCTCTATACTGTATATATAAAATCTGTCTGTCTGTATGTCTGTTCGCTTTTCATGAGAGAACTACTTAAAGGATTTAGATCGGGATTTTTTCTGTAATTTGCTTGAACATTCCTGTTAATTTTGCGATTTCTCTCATCACGCTATGTATCATAGTTTGCTTGCAGTAGCAATTTATTTCTGCGAATCCGAGAGACACGCAGTGGCCCGAAGGGAGGGGAGTGGGGCAGGGTCCTCCTCACTCACGCGCCAGTCTCGGGGCATTCCTTACCTCTGCTCAGCTAGCAAACGTGAGAACTACTTAATGGATTTAGATCAGGCTTTTTTCTATAATTTGCTTGAACATTCCGGTTGATTTTGCGACTTCTCTCATCGCGCTAAGTATCAGAGTTTGCATGCAGGAGCGATATATTCACGCTAATCCGAGACAGAGACTGCGGGGCGAGAGGATGGGGAAGCCTGACGTCAGGAGTAGGGAGCCAGGCGGGACCCTCCTCACTGTCTTGTTTCACTACTACAGGGGATGGCTAGTAAATATATATATACTGTATATATAAAATCCAACTTCTGTCTGTCTGTATGTCTGTCCGCTTTTCACTACGGAACTACTTAACAGATTTAGA
Source organism: Erpetoichthys calabaricus (assembly GCF_900747795.2). Taxonomy (NCBI): domain Eukaryota; kingdom Metazoa; phylum Chordata; class Cladistia; order Polypteriformes; family Polypteridae; genus Erpetoichthys; species Erpetoichthys calabaricus. The sequence continues at coordinate 178,056,055 of NC_041400.2, read as the reverse complement.
TCATGTTTTTTTTCTATAATTTGCTTGAACATTCAGTTTGATTTTGCAGCTTTTCTCATCATGCTAAGAATCGTAGAGAGTTATATTCGCGCTAATCCGAGACAGGGGCTGTGGGCCGAGGGAAGGGGTCCTCCTCACTTATGTGCCAGCCTCGTGGCATACCTTACATCTGCTTAGCTAGCGAACGAGGGAACTACTACACGGATTTAGATTGGCTGTTTTTCTAGAATTTGCTTGAACATTCTGGTTGATTTTGCAACTTCTCTCATCGTGCTAAGAATCACAGTTTGCTTGCTGGAGCAATATATTCACGCTTATCCGAGACAGAGGCTGTGGGCTGAGAGGATGGGGAAGCCTGACGTCAGGAGTAGGGAGCCAGGCAGGGTCCTCCTTACTGTCCTGTTTCACTACCACAGGCGATGGCTAGTATATATATATAAAATCCAATGTCTGTCTGTCTGTATGTATGTCTTTCCACTTTCCACGAGAGAACTATTTAACGAATTTAGATCGGGTTTGTTTCTATAATTTGCTTGAACATTCCGTTTGATTTTGTGACATTTCTCATTGCCCAAAGTATCATAGTTCACTTGTGGTACAATTTATTTGCGCAAATCCAAGAGACACACAGCGGGCCGAGGGAAGGGGGTGGGGTCCTCCTCACTTACGTGCCGTGGTGTACCTTACCTTCGTTTAGCTAGCAAATGAGAGAACTACTTAATGGATTTAGATCGGGTTTTTTTCTATAATTTGCTTGAACATTCCGTTTGATTTTGCAGCTTTTCTGATCGTGCTAAGAATCGTAGAGAGATATATTCGCACTAATCCGAGACAGGGGATGTGGGCCAAGGGAAGGGGTCCTCCTCACTTACGTGCTAGCCTCATGGCGCACCTTACATCTGCTTAGCTAGCGAACGAGGGAACTACTACACGGATTTAGATTGGCTATTTTCCTAGAATCTACTAGAACATTCTGGTTGATTTTGCGACTTCTCTCATCGCGCTAAGAATCACAGTTTGCTTGCAGGAGCGATATATTTGCACTAATCCGAGACAGAGGCTGCGGGCCAAGGGGATTGGGAAGCGTGACGTCAGGAGTGGGGAGCCGGGTAGTGCCCTCCTCACTGTCCTGTTTCACTACTACGTGGGTAGAGCTGCAGGGGACGGCTAGTTCCATTATAAATATACGTGAGATGTTACACACTTTTTAAAACTCTACTGTATTTATTAAGAATTTCAAAAACAAATGACATCACTTTTCTACATAGTCCTCTTACTTTGCGATGCAATTTTCCTAGGGTCATACCAACTTTTTAATGCCATCAGCAAAAAAATGTTTTCGGTTGAACGACTGATGTACCGCTGCTTTCACATCATCATCATTATATGACTGTAGCTGGAAGTCTGGAGCGCTCTGCATCCGTCACACTTGTATGGCCATTTTCAAACATTTCAATTCAGTCATAGACAACTCTACGAGAAAGAACTTTATCCCTATCCTGAGCACACATGTGGAGATGAATTTGTTGCTCCTGGCACACCTCCTGCTCACAAAAGGCGTACGACAAAACACTGTTCCTCTTTGGTGCAATTTATAAGTTTCACAGCCATCTTGTGTCGGGGCCACATAGGTATTGTTGTTTATTGTGTTGCACCCAGTCACATCTCGTCTCAGCTCCCCGTTTAAACTAATGTGTGTCTGTTTAAATGTCGTCCCCGTAATAAGAAACGGGCAGGCAGTGACCCGCTGGACATGTCAGGACTGGGATCTTACCAGTTACATCCGGCTCATCATTATTTAAACCATCAGGAGGGAAAGAGGAGGAAAAAAAAGGATCATCATTTTCTGCCATTATTCACATCACGCCTTGTTCCCAGTTTGCTTCTCATTTTGCCGGATTCACGACAGCTCAATCATCGCCAGAAATCCAGGGGTTGGACATAATTATCCACCATACGCCGAGGAAGCACGGTGAGATTGTTCCATTTTTATTCGGGAGATTCCATTTTTTTTCTGACCTGTCCTCCGTATTCTGGACAGTGATTTCACCGGACCCAATTTCACGTTCATTGACATTTCAGTATTCATCCATTGTTATTATTTGTGTTTTGTATTTGTTAAACGTTGCAGGGGCAAGGGAGGTTTAGATATTGTATATGTGGTGTTTTCACTTTGCTGCTTTGGTGGAGGGATATACATACCGTGTTTCCCCGAAAATAAGACCTACTCCAAAAATAAGCCCTTGCATGATTTTCAGGCTGCTCCCCAAAAATAAGCCCTAATCAGGATCGTCAGCTGAAAAGTAAGGCGCCTAAGGCCAAGTTTATACTTCACGCGATGCGACTTGTGTGCCCAAAACATCCATTGAATTCCGAGGACACCTTGCCACAATATCTCTGAAAAGGATGTTTAATGATTACATCCATCAATCCAGGGATGCGCCCATTCCAGCAGCATCAGCACCAGACAGAAACAAAATCTCTGGATGGGGCATCAGCTCATCGCAAGGTGAGCACAAGCACACACATACACACTAACGTCATTGTAGCTTCACCAAATCCCTAAACCTTAATGTCTTTGGATGGAAAACTGAGCCCACTGTGGAAACCCACCAGGAAAACATGTAAACTCCAGGCAGGGATCACAAGGGACGTGACTCCCTGCGAGGCATTGGCGCTACCGCTCTGAAACCGTGCCACCCCATCCAGTATGTGTAACTATTAACAGTATTTGTTAAAGAAAGTTAATGAGTTATCTGTAAAATGTAACATATATATCTTAATGCATTTCATCATGAAAGTGATATCAAGTATAAATCTAAGAATTGTAAATGTGCAGAGAGCTGGAATATTATAAATTTAATGTGTTCTGTGTGGCGATGCTGCCCCAAGCGTGTAGCGATTTAACAACTGGGTCGGTTTTAAGATGACGTTTACGGAGGTCTGCTTTAATGACAAAGTAAACTACGGGATTAAAGAGGACATTTCGAGATTAAAGCTGAAATTTCCACTTTAATCACAAAATGAACATTTTCATTATGTCCTAATTTTCTTTTTCTCTGTGTCTTAAAAACGCCGCCGTACATTCTGCTGGTATTGTGAAGGTGCAAAACAAAAAAAGACGGCACAGAAGATGGCGTGTAAGACTTTTAAAATGTATTGTGTCATTACTTTGGGGAATATGCGACGCTTGAATATCAAAGCACCACATATGCATTTGTATGTCGGCATTTTGCTTCACCACATTGAACCATTCACCAAACATCGAAGCAGGCAGATCGATCCTGGAGGATCCTAAAAGTATAGAAAGAAATTCAGGGTTTGAATGTGGAGAGTTATGACGATATTCCAGAAGAAGATGATATGACTGTATTTGGATATATGTATATTGTTGTACATGAATAAACATAAGATATCCCCTGAAAATAAGCCCTAGTGCATCTTTTGGAGCAAAAATTAATATAAGACCCGGTCTTATTTTCGGGGAAACACGGTATATAGATATATTCTACGTTGGGGATTTGTGTTATTGTTTTTGTCAGTAAGTTTTATTTAATATATTTATACACTTATTTTACATATCTGCTTTTGTTTGCTTGTGTTTAACTATTGATTGAGGGGAAAATATTATTTGTCAGAGGTACGGCTTGGTATAAGTAGGTTCAACTCAGTAATTCATACAGGCCACGGGTCATGGTAGTGCGGCTGCCGGCTGGGTAAGGGGTCGGGCATCACAATCTTGACCACAGGGTGACAACTCTTATACGAAACTGCAAGGGCAGTAAGCCTGCCAGACAGAACGAGTCACATGACACTCTCCAACACGACCAATTACTACTCCTTCTGCCTTCACCGTTTCCAACGAAAATGTAAAAGTGCAGAAACTTTTTGAACGCCACTCATATTTTCCTATTATAACAACTACAGTTGGAACATTTGTGGTGATCTAAAAGTAGTGGCACTGCTACTAGGAGGGCCGCTCAGACTGCCAACGGGACAGCCAGCACTGTACTGTAAGCATTTGGTTCAGGGCAGAGCACACTATTTGTCGACACAATAGTGACATTTCTGCCTCCTCTGCATATAAATCTTGGACTGATGAAACATTCTGTGAAAACGATACAAATGGAAGGTGAAGGATGTTGATGTTTTGGGGCATAAATAACTGGTGCCAAGATTACGGAAGGTCACAAATCAGACACATCAACAATGACAAGCAGATCTCTCACTCCTACCAAGTATTCAGACCCTTTGTGGTGTCCAAACTCCAAACTGTGCTCAGGTTTCTCCTGTTAGCTCTCATTCTCCTTGAGGCGTGTCCAGAACTTGACTGGAGTCCCCCAGTGGCAAGCTGAATTGATTGGACCTCACTGACAAAGTCACACTTGCACTTGTGTATACAAAGTCCCACAATTCACACTGCACATCAGGACACAAACCAAGCCATGACGTCCAAGGAACTCTCTGTAGACCTCTGGGATCAAATTGTGGTGTGGCACAGATCAGGGCAAAGGGGATCAAACCATTTCTAAAGCTTTGTGTGTTCCCAGTTGCACAGTTGCCTCAATAATTGTGAAAAGGAAGAAGTTTGGGACCACCAAGACTCTTCTTAAAGTTGACTGTGCGTCCAAACTGAGTAACCAGGCAAGCAGGGCCTTGGTCAGGGAGGTGACAATGTCTGGTGACGACCAGGCAGTGCTCATCACCTGCCTAATACCATCCCAATGGTGAAGCGCGGAGGTGGCAGCATCATGTTATGGGGTCGCTTCCCAATGGTAGTTACAGGGACACTGGTCAGAATTGACGGAAAGATAAAGAGAGCCCAATTCAGAGAGGTCCTTGAAGAAAACCCAGTGCATACCAGACTGGGCCAACAATTGACCTTTCGGCACAACAATAACCATACAGTCATAAAGCCAAGACAGTGCTGGAGTTGCTTTGAGACAACAACAATTTATTTTTTTGAATAACTCAAAATCACACAAGGAATGCCCCCAGTGGGCTTTAACAGGAGTGTTTTTTGACAGAGAAATAACAACCAAAAGAAAAATGGACACCTAGCCAGAGCCCAGATTGTAACCCTGCAGAACATCCATGGAGAGACCTGAAGATGGCAGTTTACAGATGTGTTCCACCCAATCTAATGGAGTCTGCCAGAACAAAAGGGATAAACTGCCCAAATCCAGGTATGCAATGCTCATGGTGACTTTCCCAAGAAAATTCGAAGCTGGGATTGGAGACAAAGGGGCTTCTACAAAGTCCTGAAGTAAAGGTCTGACTACTTTAATGAAGGAGAGATTTCAGTTTGGGATTTTTAATTCATTTGTAAAGCTGTCTGAAAACAGAGAGGGTGGGAGAAGGTGCTGATTACAGCACGATGTTGTACCCACCACACGGCAAACCACCGGGAATGAGATCTGAGTGCAGCGGGTGACACCTCAGCACCACACTGAACAGGAGTGGCTGGAGTGCCAACTCTCAAGTTTTCCCTGTAGGTTGGAGGACCTGCTCGCATGGCTGAATGTAGATTAACGTCATACTGCTTCACCACCTGAGGCCACAGGTCCGCCACGCCCTCGACCCTCTGCAGTTCGCATACCAGGAGAAGGTGGGAGTGGAGGATGCCATCATTTATATGCTACACCGATCCCTCTCCCACTTGGACAGAGGCAGTGGTGCTGTAAGAATTATGTTTCTAGACTTCTCTAGCACCTTCAACACCATCCAACCTCTGCTCCTTAGGGACAAGCTGACAGAGATGGGAGTAGATTCATACCTGGTGGCATGGATCGTGGACTATCTTACAGACAGACCTCAGTATGTGCGTCTTGGGAACTGCACGTCTGACATTGTGGTCAGCAACACAGGAGCGCCGCAGGGGACTGTACTTTCTCCGGTCCTGTTCAGCCTATATACATCGGACTTCCAATACAACTCGGAGTCCTGCCACGTGCAAAAGTTTGCTGACGACACTGCTATCGTGGGCTGCATCAGGAGTGGGCAGGAGAAGGAGTATAGGAACCTCATCAAGGACTTTGTTAAATGGTGCGACTCAAACCATCTACACCTGAACACCAGCAAAACCAAGGAGCTGGTGGTGGATTTTAGGAGGCCCAGACCCCTCCTGCAAGGTTATTATAGTTAACGAAAACTAAAATCAAAACTGAAACTATTATTATAAAAACATTTTCATAAACTGAAATAAAATAATTAACAAAACCGAAATGAAAAACTAAAACTAAACAAAACTATTAAAGTAGGTGGAAAGACTAACTGAAATAAAATAATTTACTAAAATATTTTTAGTTTTCGCTTTTTTGAATGAATATTCTTGCCGTTAGTCTTTAAGCCTTGTAAGTTTTAACTCTAAAACAGAAAGTCATCCACCATGAGCCACCCGCATATATTCATCCAGTGAACGGCGGCTGGTGACGGAGGGCGGCTGTTCACACAGCATTTACGGTGACCGAGCAAGTTGAGTGCGGGTGCATAAAGCGTGAGAAATAGAAAGCGATTTGCGTGCCGCCTTTCTTTGTGCTTGTTGTACATCAAGATGTAATTCAAACGGCTGAAATCAGAATGTGCTGGTCAACAAAATGTTTATGGACAGAAAAATCACAAGTGAGTAACGTTTCAGTTTATTTCTCAGGTGTCTGCTTTTTGTTAACAGCAATTCACCTGCCACTTCACACGGGAGAAATTGTTTTTACTTTCTCATATACAAAGTATAGAGAAAGTACAGTAATCATGAAAAAATTCGACCTCGATATTTTGATGAGTCTTGACGTTATAGACTAACCAGTGTCCAACAATACTGTTTTTTGGAATTGTGTGTGTACGCGTGCGTGTCCGTGTCTGTGTGTAAACACGATAACTCAAAAACGCAACAAGATAGATGGATGAAATTCGGCATGTGGTTGTTACACCACAATTATAGATCTGTATTAACTTTTGGGCCAAATCCATCACCCAGAAGTGGTACTTTACCTGAACTCATACTCGATTTTTTTTTTTTTATTTATACAGCTGCAGAGTCTGATTTTTTCAACTTTACTTATATAATAATTGTTCAATATATAATTAATTTGATTTGTTGTTGATGGTTCCTTAATGTACATAATATAAAAATATAATCATTGACTTGCGGTTTACTCCTCAAATATCCATCCCCATATCTGAGTATACACAGAAGTTGAGGGGAGAGCACTCCCGGTTTTTGAAAATAAAACGTCACTGATCGAGAAACTGACTGACGGTCATCATACAAGATCGGCATATTGTTGCTGACCAATCACTTTTGCTTTAAAAACATCGTTTAACAACAAAGTGATACAAACAAAGGTAGTGAGTCTGACAAGTGATGAAAAACTAAACATACTAATGGGTTTTTGTATTTATTCTATATTTATTAATTTATCTTTTTTAGTTCATATTCAAAACTCAAAACACCTGATATTGTGAAAGTAATCCATTAGCAGAATTATATTTTAAAATGTTTGTCTCCCTTTTTTCAATGTTTTTTTCTCTGTCTCAAAACAGATAGTTGAAATATCATATTCTTTTTGCTCTTAACATCAGCCTTATCATACATATTGCATACCAGGGATTTTTCCTGCCTTACATCCAAACCTGCTGTGGTAGGCTCCAAGTTCCTGTGATCCTGCTCTGAATAAACAAGTTTAGATAATGTAAATGTTGTTCTTAATCTCAGACGCTGTCTCTGTTGTTTTATGCCTGTCCATACTCCTATTACCTGCCATTGCTCTGCTCATTATGGGTTTACTGTCCTTATGGTGGTCTATTCAAGACTCACCACCTCTAACTCTGACACTACATGCTTGTTGTTCTTTGTTTCCCTCAATACAGCGAGGTGGGGTCTGCACACTCATTCAAGTCTAACAGCCCTGTTCTTCCTGAGCCCCTGTGATTTTCATGAGAAAATATTTTAAAAATGATAAAATTGTGTAAAATTGTTCATATTCAGTGTTTAGTTTTGATTATGCTTGTTTTTATCAGACAAAAACAAAACCAGAAAGTAAACCAGGCAGTGTAGTAAGCTTTCACTAACATTAAACTCATATCCAAATCTGTTAAATGTATAGTTCTGTCTGATTGTGACACAAAACTAACTCCGTAGGAGCTCCATGCCATAATTACTAAAACTAAAACTGAAACTGATATATATAAAAATAAAATAGAAATGTCTTTGTGAAATAAAAACTAAACTAAAACTAAAAATACACAACGAAGGAAAACTAAAACTAAACTGAATTTCCAAGTAAGGTCAGAAAAAATATAGAAATAAAAACTAATATAAAAAGGCAAAACTATAATAACCTTGCCCTCCTGGACCCCGTGATCATCAGAGGTGACTGTGTGCAGATGGTGCAGACCTATAAATACCTGGGAGTGCAGCTGGATGATAAAATAGACTGGACTGCCAATACTGATGCTCTGTGTAAGAGAGGACAGAGCCGACTATACTTCCTTAGAAGGCTGGCGTCCTTCAACATCTGCAATAAGATGCTGCAGATGTTCTACCAGACGGTTGTGGCGAGCGTCCTCTTCTACGCGGTGGTGTGCTGGGGAGGCAACATAAAGAAGAGGGACGCCTCACGCCTGGACAAACTGGTGAGGAAGGCAGGCTCTATTGTAGGCACGGAGCTGGACAGTTTAACATCTGTGGCAGAGCGACGGGTGCTGAGCAGACTCCTGTCAATCATGGAGAATCCACTGCATCAACTGAACAGGATCATCTCCAGACAGAAGAGCAGCTGCAGCGACAGACTGCTGTCACCATCCTGCTCCACTGACAGACTGAGGAGATCGTTCTTCCCCACACTATGCAACTCTTCAATACCACCCAGGGGGGGTAAACGTTAACATTGTACAAAGTTATTGACTGTCTGTATACCTGCATTGTTATCACTCTTTAATTTAATATTGTTTTTTTATCAGTATGCTGCTGCTGGATTATGTGAATTTCCCCTTGGGATTAATAAAGTATCTATCTTTCTATCTACGCAGGATGGAGCAGTGGCAGGGCCCAACAGAATGGAGTCACTTTTGCCCTTTATGGGGTTCAAACCAGCAACCTTCCGATTGCCAGCACAGATCCCTAGCCTCAGAGCCACCACTCCACCCATACTGTAAATAAGGAACACCCGGACTCGAACCCACAACCTTTGGGTTATAAGGCAGCAGTTGTTACCTCCACACCACCAGGTTTGCTCTTTATCATTCTGAGTTACTGGGTGTAAATGGATGGGCAACAATGTCAAATGTATTCATTTTAAAAAGAAATCTACGACACAATAAAATGTGCAGACAGTGAATGGGGTCTGAATCCTTGTTTTGGGTGGCATACTGGTGCTCTGGAAATTTTCATATGCAAGTGCCCTCATTTGCATACTGCAGCTTATATTTATACTAACCTCAAATCTGCATATTAAAACATTTTCAGAAACAAAACCAAAATATCACATGATTATTTAGTGATGTTACTAAAAAGAAATAAATGCTAATGTTTCCAGGAACAGGTTTTCCCCAATGTAAATTCTTCAATAAACACGAAGCAGCTGCAACATCCACCTGCCTAATATTGTGTAGGTCACCAAACCAGCTGTGACACATCGAGGCATGGACCCCACAAGACCTCTGAAGGACACCTTTAAGTCCATCAAGTCCTGTAAGTTGTCGTGTTTGGGGGCCTCCATGGATCAGGCATGACACAGATAGCTCGATCGGACTGAGATCTGGGGAATCTGGAGGCCAAATCAACACCCTGAACTCTTTGTCATGTTCCTGAACAATCTGTGCCGTGTGACAGGCCACATTATCCTGCTGAAAGAGGCCACTGCCATCAGGGAATACCGTTGAAATGATGCACGTGTTCTGCAGCAGTCTTTAGGAAGGTGGTATGTGTCAAAGTAACATCCACGTGAATGCCAGGAACTAAGGTTAACCCAGCAGAATATTGCCCATAGTATCACACTGCTTGTCATTTTCCCATAGTGCATCTCTTCCCCAGGTAAACGACACACACACACGCACGCCCAGCCATCCACATGATCTAAAAAGAAAACGTTGTTTATCAGTCCAGGCCACCTTCATGCATTGCTCTGTCTGTGGTGCAGCTCTGATGCTCACGTGCCCATTGTAGGCACTTTCAGCGTTGGACAGGGTGCTCAGCATTCACACTCTGACTGGACTGCGGCCACACAGCAAGCTGTGATGCATTGTGTTTTCTGACCCTGTTCTCTCATGACCAGCATTTTGTTTTTCTGCAATTTGTACCACAGAAGCTCTTCTGTGGGATTGGACCAGATGGGCTTTCTACATGTGCATCAGTGAGCCTTGGGCGCCCATGCCCTTGTTGCTGGTTTACCAGTTATCCCACCTTGGACCACTTTTGGTAGGTACTAACCACCGCATACCGGAAACACCCCACAAGACCTGACGATTTGGAGCTGCTGTGATCCAGTCGTCTTGCCATCACAATATGGCCCTTGTCAAAGTCGCTCCGATCCTTGTGCTTGCCCATTTTTCCTGCTTCCTCAAAGAATTGACTGTTTACTAATACACTGCTCAAAAAAGGAAGGGAACACATAATCATGCCAGTCTATCACCAAGTCAATGAAGCTTCAGGGATATCAGTCTGTCTAGTTAGGAAGCACAAGCGATTGTGAATCAACTTCACCTGCTTTGGTGCAAATGAAAGTGACAACAGGTGACCTGGAGAGGTGACAGCAAGACACCCCCCAAAAGGAGAATGGTTTTGCAGGTGGTGGCCACAGATAATTGCTCTCTCCTTATCCTTTCTGACTGATTCTTCTCTAGTTTTGCATTTTGCTAGTGTCCTTGTCACTCCTGGTAGCATGAGGCGGTACCTACAGTGGATTCATGCTGCAAACGTAGTCCAGCTCCCCCAGGATGGCACAGTCATACATGCCGTCACAAGAAGGTTTGCTGTGTCTCCTAACACTGTCTCAAGAGCATGTGGGGGCCAGTCAATGGCATCAATGCCTTCGTCATCCAGGAACTGCCTACACACTCAGGCCACATGAGGCCGGGCATTGTCCTGCACCAGGAGAAACCCAAGGCCCACTGCACCAGCGTAAGGTCTGACAATGGCTCTGAGGATTTCATTCCGATACCTAATGGCAGTCAAGGTGCCATTGTCTAGCATGTAGAGGTCTGTGCGTCCCTCCATGGACATGCCTCCCCAGACCATCACTGACCCAATGCCAAAGAAGTCGTTACAGGCAGCGTAACATTCACCATGGCATCTCTAGACTCTGTCACGTCTGTCAGTGTGAATCTGCTCTCATCTGTGTAGAGAACGGGGCACCAGAGGCAGATGTGCCAATGTGGTGTTCTCTGGCGAATGCCAATTGAGCTACACGTTGATGAGCTGTGAGCACAGGTCCCATTAGAGGACGCCGGGCCCTCATGCCACCCTCGTGGAGTCTGTTTCTGACAGTTTGGTCAGAAACATTCACACCAGTGGCATGCTGGAGGTCATTTAGTAGGCTCTGGCAGTGCTCATCCGGGTCCTCCTTGCCCAGAGGAGCAGATATTGATCAGTCCTGCTGATGGGTTAAGGACCTTCTGTGAGGGGCCCTGTCTAGCACTTCTTGTGTAACAGCCCATCTCCTGGTATCTCATCCATGCTCTTAAGACTGTGCTAGGAGACACAGCAAACCTTCTTGTGATGACACGTATGGATGTGCCATCCTGGAGGAGCCGCATTCATCCTGGAGGGTCCTGCCTCAAGTTACCAGTATTGACAAGGACACTAGCAAAACGCAAAAGTAGAGAAGAATCAGTCAGGAAGTATAAGGAGAGAACAATTGCCTGTGGCCACCACCTGCAAAGCCATCCCCTTTTGGGAGGGTGACTTGCTGTCGCCTCTCCAGTGTCCCTGTTGTCACTTTCATTTGCACCAAAGCAGGTGAAGTTGATTCACAATCGCTTTTGCCTCCTCACTGGACAGACTGATATCTTTGAAGCTTCACTGACTTGGTGTTCGACCGGGATGATTACGTGTTCCCTTACATTTTTTTGAGCAGTGTATACCAGTGGTGACAGGACTGGCACTCCAGCCACTGTAAGAAACCTCCCAGTGTTTCAGTGTGGTGCTGAGGTGTCACCCATTGCACGGCTACACTCGGATCCCAATGTGTTGAGTGTGTGATCAGCGTGTGCTACTAACCCTGACCCTGCTACCACACCCCTCGACTGGTGCCATCGTAACAAGATAATCAATGAGATTCACTTCACCTATCTGTGGTTTGAATGATGTGGCACATGGTAAATGACAGTGAGTGAATCTTATAAGTGCTTCAAGAAATGACTCCGTATAGTCCATACTACAGAATAGCTCCTCGATTTCTTTATTATTCTGTTAAAGAAGAGCGTAATAATTCAATCGCATGATTACTTTTTCATCATTTAAGTAGCAGTATGATAGCAGCAGCAGTCACGTTCATCTGTTGCACTCTGCTCTGAAACACTGAGCAGGCTTTTTCCAAAACCTGAACTTGTTAACATGTAATGCTTATTGAACTTCATCAGTATTGGCTCACCATCCCTGAAGTGGATCTAAACACAGATCATCTGCTATGGATTCGTCAGGACAAGTGGACTAAAGGGCTGCAGTATTTCTCTGTGTGGGCGTTTGCACTTCTCCAAGTCACCTCAAAATGGCAGATTCAAGAAGTCCTCATCACGCACCTTTGGGCCCCTCTGTTGCATATCTGACAAGGCAGGTGCTGTGGCGGCAGCGAGTTGCTGAGCAGCCATAGCAAGTACTGCACGTGTTGCTGGTACAGTTGCCAGTCTTGTATTATAATGAACATACTAGAAAGGTTCTGTTGAAAATCAGTAAAGTTAATCATTTCATTTTTATTTTGCATATGCTAGATGCTTCATTTCCTATAAAATACGAAGGGGAGTCAAGCTTAAGTTAGAAGATGGGATTTAGTAGAAAATGGAATGAATCTTCATAAAACTGATCATGTCACTTCTCAGTGTCGTCTCCACCCTTCTCAACGCAGTTGCGCCACCTGCCTGGAAAATGCCAGCAGAATAAAAAGGTTTTGTCTCGTCCTCTGAACCCCTCGTGCACCCGAGTTATTGTCGAACACGACCTGCCGAGGGGTACTACAGTCACTGGTGCAAGTTACTGCGACTTGCTGGAGACCACTGTGAAACCTGCTATTCGATCCACCTGCCTGGAAGTGCCAGCAGAATAAAAGGTTTTGTCTTGCCCTCGCCACCACTCCTGCACCACTTTCTTCACGTCGTCATCTGTCTTGAATCGACGACCACCCAGATGTTTTTTTTAGTGGTCCAAAAAGGTGAAAATCACACTACAGTGCCAAATCTGGTGAATAACGAGGATGTGGCAATACTTCAAACTTTAGTTTCTCTGGCAGTGCCTGGATGTCAGCAGGATAAAAGGTTTTATCTTGTCCTTGCACCCACTCGTATTTCACTGGTGCAAGTTACTGTGGGGGGCGGCACGGTGGCGCAGTGGGTAGCGCTGCTGCCTCGCAGTTGGGACACCTGGGGACCTGGGTTCGATTCCCGGGTCCTCCCTGCGTGGAGTTTGCATGTTCTCCCCGTGTCTGCGTGGGTTTCCTCCGGGCGCTCCGGTTTCCTCCCACAGTCCAAAGACATGCAGGTTAGGTGGATTGGCGATTCTAAATTGGCCCTAGTGTGTGCTTGGTGTGTGGGTGTGTGTGTGTCCTGCGGTGGGTTGGCACCCTGCCTGGGATTGGTTCCTGCCTAGTGCCCTGTGTTGGCTGGGATTGGCTCCAGCAGACCCCCGTGACCCTGTGTTCGGATTCAGCGGGTTGGAAAATGGATGGATGGAAGTTACTGTGGAGACCACTGTGAAGCCTGTTGTTCGATCCAAGCGGCGGGGACTACTGTCTCAAGGGGTCCTATTGCTAAACACACTGCTGAGAACGCCAAGGCCTGTCTGGAGAAACTGAACTTTGAGGTATTGCCACATCGTCGTAATTCGCCAGATTTGGCACCATGGTGTGATTTTCACCTTTTTGGACCACTTAAAAAAATGTCTGGGTGGTCGTCGATTCAAGACAGATGACGACATGAAGAAAGTGGTGCAGGAGTGGTGGCGAGGGCGAGACAAAACCTTTTATTCTGCTGGCACTTCCAGGCAGGTGGATCGAATAGCAGGCTTCACAGTGGTCTCCTGCAAGTCACAGTAACTTGCACCAGTGACTGTAGTACCCCTCGGTAGGTCGTGTTCGACAATAACTCGGGTGCACGAGGGGTTCAGAGGACGAGACAAAACCTTTTTATTCTGCTGGCATTTTCCAGGCAGGTGGCGCAACTGCGTTGAGAAGGGTGGAGACGACACTGAGAAGTGACATGATCAGTTTTATGAAGATTCATTCCATTTTCTAACTTTATCTTGACTCCCCTTGTAGTTATATAAAGGCAGTGTGGTGGTTAAGGCTTTGGACTTCAAACTCTTAGGCTGGGGGTTCAAATCCCACTGCTGACACTATGTGACCATGAGCAAGTCACATGACCTGCCTGTGCTCTAATTGGAAAGCCAAAAGAAATGCAACCAATTGTACCATAAATGTTGTAAGTCGCTCTGGATAAAGGCATTAGCTTCTTCTACTTTCGGCTGCTGCCTTTAGGGGTTGCCACAGCGGATCATCTTCTTCCATATCTTTCTGTCCTCTACATCTTGCTATGTTACACCCATCACCTGCATGTCCTCTCTCACCACATCTCTTTACTTTCCTCCTCTCCTCCTGCCTCCAGACACGTCTCCCCCCTCTTCTTCTCCTTCTTCTTCTTCGGCCAACAGTAGCCGCCAGCACCCTGTTGGCTAACAGTACTGGTGGTGGTCTTTGTTAACCTGGAGCTCGACCAATCCGGTATGGAAGGCATTAGCTAAATGAGTAAATATTACTTATAAGATTATTACATAAGGCGTTATATTACCCCCATCTCTGGAGACAATGCATGATTGGCGTATTATCAAGCAGAAAACATCCATTTGAAAAAGGGAAAATTATGGCCATACAGGGATCCACATGGTCAGAAACAACACTTGTGACGCTCAGGGCCGGATTTATATGAAAAGAGGCCCTAGGCTATTCCACTTATGAGGCCCTTTCACCTTCCATTTTTAAGTTTGTAAATTACATGAGAGATAATAAAATTTTGCTAACAATTTGAATGTAGGCCCCTCTTGATCTTGAGGCCCTAGGCTGAAGCCTAGCTAGCCTATAGGAAAATCCGGCCCTGGTGATGCTCATTTGGCATTACGAGGCCTAAGGTGTGCCACCACAGCAGAAATCAAGACCTGTCAGAACGGGCAGCACTTTGATTATCTTTACTCGTCCAGTCTTGAAGACCACATGCCCTTTGTAGACTCGTCTTCCTGTCCTTAGGTGACACAAGCATATGCGTTGTCTTCTGCCGTTATAATCCTTTCGCTTCAAGGTCTCCTACATTGAGTGTTCAGCACTGTTGAGCATTTGTGACTATTCTTCTCTGACCTCTCCCATTACTAAGGTGTTTGTCACTTTGTTCGCTTCACCGTTCTCTATAAATTCTAGAGGCTGGAGTGTGTAATCATCTCAGAAGAGTAGCTGAGTTGCTGAGATGGTGGAACAAGGAACAATCATACCAAGGCCACAGTCCCTTAGATCACGTGTCTAGTCCATTCTAGTGCTGGGTCAAATAACAACTAAGCCGTATATAATGAGCTGCAGCCACGTGGTTGGCTGATTAAAGGAGAAGGAAAGTGGTGAGGCGGCCTTCTGCTGTTATGCACCTAAAATCTGGAATAGCCTGCCAGTAGGAATTCGCCAGGCTAATACAGTGGAGCACTTTAAAAAACTACTGAAAACACATTACTTTAACATGGCCTTCTCATAACTTCACTGTAATTTAATCCTGACACTCTGTATATCCAATTCATTATAATAACTATTCATTCAAAATTTGTACTAACCCCTACTCTCTCTTCTGTTTCCTTTTCCGGTGTCCTATTGGTGGTGGCTTGTGCCACCACCATCTACCCAAAGCACCATGATGTTCCAACAATGATGGATGGATTAAAAGCCAGAAGTCTGTATAACCATCAGCATAAAGTGACTCCGTGAGAACCCTAACTACAAAGAGGACTATTTCATTTATGTTAGGTAGAATGCCCAAAGGGGACTGGGCGGTCTCGTGGCCTGGAACCCCTACAGATTTTATTTTTTTCTCCAGCCTTCTGGAGTTTTTTTTTGTTTTTTCTGTCCACCCTGGCCATCGGACCTTACTCCTTTTTATGTTAACTAAGGTTGTCTTATTTGAATTTCTTATTTGTCTTTTATTCTTCTTTTCTTCATTATGTAAAGCACTTTGAGCTACTTTTTGTATGAAAATGTGCTATATAAATAAATGTTGTTGTTGTTGGCTACTTGTATTTGTGTGTTAGATGTACCTAATAAAGTGGACACTGGGAACAGATGGTGGTTAAGGCTTTGGACTGCAAGCCCTGACATTGTGAGTTCAAATCCCACTACTGACACCATATAACCAGGAGCAAGTCATGTGACCTGCCTGCACTCCAACTGGAAAACCCAAAAGAAATGTAACCAGTTGGATAAAGGCGTCAGCCAAAACAAGTAAATGTAAATGAATGGATAAAAAGGAGAGTGGCAAAGGTAAAAGCAATTAAGTCACATGAAAATTCATAATCACCCACAGTTGCCAGCAAACAATTCACCATCAGCGTGATCTTCATTTATTTAAGACTCATTTTAATTTCTACCCAGTATGACATTACTAAGAACAACAGGTCCCATTCCTACCTCGGTTGTTGATCTTAATATTCATCGGGAGTTGTGTTGCCATTGCAAAAAGGTTCTGCTGCAGAGCATGTTGCATTAGCCGCTGCTGTTCCTCCGCCATGAGCATCATCTTCTTCTCGGGAGGCTCGCCGGCTTCCAACTTTTCCCGCAACTGTTCGAGGGCCGCTGCCTGGGCCGCCGCCTGAGCCGCCGCCGCTTGGGCAGCTGCCATGTGGTGCCCAGCCAGAGACACCGGAATAGCAATCCTGTTGGGAATGCCGCTGGAGTGCATTGACTCTTCTGTAACAGAAAATGGAATTTATGAGAAGGGTTGTCCATTTTGTACGACGACATACTGTTTCACTAAATGGTGCTGGACACTGCCCTGCATTGAAACTTAATCTTAAATTCCAAAGGGATTGCACTGCTGAGGCCATAAAGTTAGCCCTAAACCCGAGTGTTGACCACAGGTGTGTATATTTCAAAATCAAATCGGTCAGTTTTCAAGCAAATGTTATTTCCCTTGAGGCGGCACGGTGGCGCAGTGGGTAGCGCTGCTGCCTTGCAGTAAGGAGACCTGGGTTTGCGTCCCGGGTTCTCTCTGCGTGGAGTTTGTATGTTCTCCCCGTGTCTGCATGGGTTTGCTCCGGGTGCTCCGGTTTCCTCCCACAGTCCAAAGACATGCAGGTTAGGTGGATTGGTGATCCTAAATTGCGCTTGGTGTGTGTGTGCCCTGCCCGGGGATTTGTTCCTGCCTTGCACCCTGTGTTGGCTGGGATTGGCTCCAGCAGACCCCCGTGACCCTGTGTTATGATATAGCGGACTGGATAATGCCTGACTGTTATTTCCCTTATAACTAAACTTTAACTTGTAAAGAAAGGAAATGTATATGTGGTGGGCAGGGGGGCACTGATGTATGTGGGGGTACCGAAAAATAACCAGACTCTGTACCTGGATAGCAATCTCAACCTAGATGTGAATTTCACCACTAGGTGTGCCATACTTATTATTCTGTGGCAGACTGGCGAGTGGCGTTGCTCTGTGTTGTTCGTATGCCATTCTGTGTCTGTGTTTCTTGGTGCTTATTAAACGTGTCCTGTTTAATTTTTGTGATGGATGATCATAAAGAACAGTGTGTCTGCGTTAAGTTTTGTTTTCTCTTACGGAAAACAGCTCCTGAAACTGTAGTGATGCTTGAAACTGCTTTTAAAGAGAAAGCTTTAAGTAAAACACTTAAGTGGTTTTTGCGTTTCAAACGAGGGGAAACGTCACTTGCAGACCAACCAAGATCTGGCTGATCTTCCACAATTAGGAATGATGAAAACCTTGAAAAAAGTTTGCAATGCAATTTACGAAGATCGTTGCCGGACTATTGAAGAGATTTCTGAATTGACTTGTGTGGCTTGGAGTTCTTGCCACCTTCCCTACTTGCCTGATCTTTGCTCCGTGCGACTATTTCTTGTTATGAAACAAGAACTCAAAGGAAAGTGTTTTTATACCGTGGGGGAAGTCAACGAAAAATCACTGCAGGCCTTGGACACAACGTTCCTCTTTCCAGCAGTGGGACAAGTGTATTCATTCACCTGGCGAGTACTTTGAAGGAGACTAAAGTTTCAGTAAGTAAAAATTATTAAAATACTAGACAAAGAGCCTGTTTCAACAACGTAAGAGGAAATGGGCACGAGTTTGTGTCAGCAGTGTATGAAGAACAAATGATAAGTAACAAAGAAGTTGTTTTGTAATGATTGTAGTCCCCTTTACTCATTACTGTACAGGCTTGTACTGTTAGTTGATGAATTTTCCAGGCCTATAGTATAATATTGAATGATGAATGTCCCAGTACAATATGGAATAGTAATAAGTATAAGCACCACAAACCTGATATAGGTGTATTGAATGAATGCATAATTGAATCAGAATGTGTAATTAGGCCTCGAGCTGTCGTCGAAATCGCCTTTCAGGCCTCTAGAGCTTTAATCGAAGTCGCCTTTCTCTTTGAATTTTTGCGGCTGTAAATCCGCCGCCTGCCGCGATGTTGGAGTTGGATGTCGGCCTCGTAAGGTTTTTTGGGGCAGCTGCGCAGAAGGCAACTGCGCATTCGGCTTCGGATGGATGTGAGTGAGTGAGGGAGTGAGGAGGCAGGCGAATTACATATTAAGATTATTTTTTTTTTCAATTCCAGTTACTTTTGGGTACTCCCTCATATCTTGAACTCTAATTCTTTTAATTGTGTCAGCGCAAAAAAATGTCTAAACAAATCCTCACCCACTAAACAGTATTTGACCGGCCAGAGATAATATTTGATAGATTTAAATTATGGCAAGTCAAATTAACACTTAGTAAGAACTCAAAATACATTTTAAGCTAGCTAATAATGCATGTAGGATATCTCAAAAAGAATCACAGTATCTGAAAAAGCCTCTGTTTTAAGATATCCGAAGATATTTCAAAGAGGAATTTTCAGACATCTAAAATGCATTTCAAGAAATTTCAAATGTAACTGAAGATTTCTGAAGTAAGTTCCTGAGGTATTTCGAGACAACTTAAAATAGACATGGGAGCAGTCTGAGATATCTGAAATGCAATAATTTCCCGCAAATTTCCAGATATCTCAAAATAACTTCCTGCGCATTTCAAGACATCTCAAATACCTTGTCATGCATGTGTGCCTGGGGACCACCTTCTGGGCCTTGATGAGGTAAGCGATACTACTCCAGGTTGCTAACCTTATCTTCTTTTTCCCCTGTAGCTCAGAGAAGACACCCAAGGAGGATACTTAGCCCCACCCACAGCACCCTAGGGTGGCTCCACCCCTTCAGGTCCAAAAACCATAAAATTGGGCGGTCCCCGGAAAGTGCTGTCACATTATGACCAAGCAGTCAGTGAGAACTGAGCTTCCGTGATTGCTTTTGTGATGTGTTGACAGGCTGTGCATAGCCTACCTCATTCTGGGCCGTCAGAACGCTCTTTTTGTTATTTTCATGGTGCCAATTGAATGGGGTAGCCTGGCTGATACACCAACATTTCATCTGGCATATCTTTGTCTGTTTAACAGTTACAACATTTTCAGATATCTCAAAATCACTTCCTGAACATTTCCAGATTTCTCAAATACATTTCCAGATTTCACCTGAAATGGGAAGGTCCATGTAGAACGAGTATGACTGAAATGTGTGCAAATCCCCATAAATGAAAGTCTGCTATGTGCACTTTGGACAGGTCTGGATTGTTTGATTTGGAAATTTAAACTGTGGCGCACAGGGGTAGGGTCTTTGTCCCAAACATCTGTTGGTGAAGAAAGATTCATGGATCTTGACTTAGCTGACGATGCTGTGATCTTCACAGAGTCAATGGAGGCTCTGATTGAGGCGCTCGAGAGATTGAGTGAGGAGTCGGAGTGTCTGGGCTTGTGACTGTCCTGATCAAACAAAGAGCCAGGCCTTTAATGACCTCTTGGTCACGGCCATCAGCAGTGCGTCTGTCTGTGGAGCGAGTGTCGACCTTGTCGAGAGGTCTACTTACCTCGGCAGTGACATTCATGTCTCTGGTGACTCTTCCTATGAAGTCAGTAGATGGATTGGAAGGGCATGGGGGGGTCATGAGGTTGCTGGAAAGGGGTGTGTGGCGCTTCTGATATCTATACAAAAGGACGAAGGTCCAAGTCTTTAGAGTCCTGGTGCTTCCTGTCTTGCTCTATGGTTGTGACACATGGACGCTATCCAGTGACCTGAGATGAAGACTGGACTCCTTTGGTACTGTGTCTCTCCGGAAAATCCTTGAGTATCGCTGGTTTGACTTTGTGTTGCTCATGGAGTCCTGAATGAGGCACATTACCTGCACTGTGAGGGAGTGTCAGTTATGGCACTCTGGCCATGTGGCACATTTCCCCAAGGGTGATCCGGCTCACAGGATCCCCATTGTTGAGGATCCGAGTGTGTGGACCAGGACAAGGGGTCGTCCACGTAACACCTGGCTGCGGCAGATAGAGGGTCATTTCTGGAGGGTAGGACTGGACCACGTGTTGGCCTGAGGGGTTTGCCAACTGGGATCCTGAGTTGTTTCGTCGTGTAGTGGGTGCGGCAACACACTGTACCAGTGCATGCTCCCCAACTTGACTTGACATTATGAAGGGCACTGTAAATGGAATCCAGCTGTATCTGTCCTTGAATTAACTGTTGACCTTATGGCATCACTAAATCACATATCAGAATTGCTTTGCTCCATCGTTCTAAGGATCTGAGATTACTTAACATGAGCTGAAGAACAAAAAAACAGAAATCAGAATGGACAATGACTACTTACCTTTTTTGATTGTAGCTGCTTGGCTGATGTGGCCACCATTAGGAGTAGACATTGCAATAGTTGGCATTTGAATCTTTGGTGAAGACAGAACATTGGGCGTCCCGACAGGGGAGTAACTGAAGAGAGATGAGCCGTAACTCTGTCTGCGTCCCTCTCGACGATTACTGTCAATAGCTGCCTGGAGCTCTCCTGGGGAGCTAAGCCCCCGCTTTTCACATTCATAGGGATACAGATACTTCATGTATCTGTACAATAGAAAAAAAACAAATAAAAAAAAGTTACAACCTCAAAGTCCGCCTTAAGAGTATCCTGCCTCATAAATATCTACCTCCAACTTTCTCACTTAATTTCAATGTCCCACAGTAACTATGCAGGAAGGAGATGGTACCGGGATTTTATACAATACAATGTATTTTTGTATAGCCTAAAATCACACAAGGAGTACCGCAATGTGCTTTAACAGGTCCTGCCTCTCGACAGCCTCCCAGCCTTGACTCTCTAAGAAGACAAGGAAAAACTCCCAAGAAAAAACCATAGTAGGGAAAAAACGGAAGAAACCTTGGGAAAGGCAGATCAAAGAGAGACCCCTTTCCAGGTAGGTTGGGCGTGCAGTGGGCATCAAAGAGAAGGAGGTCAATACAATTCAATGCAGTACACAGAACAGAACAGAAGGAATCCTCAATACAGTATAAAAATAAAAATATTACAAGTACAGAGCAGAATTCAACAGTAGATGATATCACATAATACGACGCTTATTACAGGCAGTGTGATCACCTTACAAAAACACTGAGGAGGTGCTGGGTTGAATTACATAGACTTTCAAGGCAGGCCTTCTAGAGCCATTTTCTACCAGCACCATGATCACATGACTTGGGGAACGTCAAAGTGTTGTCAAGATCATTTGCCTGTATTGAGTTTAGTGTGGAGTGGTGCATTCTGGTAGCCAAATTGCTGCCCACTCTGCAACATACCTTGATAAACCAATGCGTATCCTCGAACAATGCTTGCTTGGGTGTTTTTGTGAATTTCCCCTTGGGATTAATAAAGTATCTATCTATCTATCTATCTATCTATCTATCTATCTATCTATCTATCTATCTATCTATCTATCTATCTATCTATCTATCTATCTATCTATCTATCTATCTATCTATCTATCTATCTATCTATCTATCTATCTATCTATCTATCTATCTATCTATCTATCTTTACTCCATGCCACAATACATAAGTGTAGGCATTACCAAACTTGGGGGTCTTATGCTCTCTCTCTTCATTTGCTCTAATGTTGTAATCATTTGCCTATTATATATATATTATATATATAGTCGACCCCTGCAAAATCGCAGTTCAGAGTTCGCGGCCTCAGTCGTTTGCAGATTTTTCCTTAGAACCTAACTAATAATTGTTCGCTGAAACTGCAAATATCCTCTGCAATTTTTTTATGGCATTATATCATTTTTCATGCGTTTTAACGCTAAATTATTAAGAACAATATAATTTACTAATTTTGTAACATAAATATAAATGTAAATTCAGCTAAATTTCCATATAAAATATAATACTATGTACATTTCTTAGCACTGTAGGGAGAACACAAAGCAACCGTAGAAGAAAACACGGCTTGGGATGGTGAAATACCCCTGTACTCAGAGGCGGGAGGTTTGAAAGTAGCCAATCCAAGAGCGTTAGTTATTCATTTCTCCTTACTGCTGATTGGCTGCTGCCCTGTGACGCATCTCCAGCAGATGCAACCTAGCATTTCCGCATCATAACAGTTTACCGCGTGTAGCTATCTCGAGTGTTCGCTGTGTGTTATTGTGCTTTTCGTTTTGTTCTTCTTAAAGTCCTAAGATGCCACCCAAACACCCTGCACCTTCTAAGTCTTCTGGCAATGAATTTAAGCATGGGATACCTATATGGTTCGGGCTCTCAAAGTTAATAATGGCATCGATGCTGCCATTCAGACATATAAAACCCTCCTCGCCACCATGAAGAAACGACAGCAACTTCCCATCACAATGTTTCTCAAACTTATCAAGAAAAGCCAGCACGAAACCCCACTAGAAGAAGGAAGACCCGTCAGAAGATACGACTCTGCCTGAAGTGCCTGAAGAAGAGGCGCCAACCGAGGAGCTGTAAATCCTTTGCTTTGCTGTGCAGTCATTATCTTCAATATATACCTTCATCGTACTGCACAGCTAATTCATCATCATTATCATCTCCAATCTATATCGTTCATTATTGGTGGGTACCTGTACATTTGACTGTATTTTTATTAAATTAGATTATTACTGTATTTACCCAACTTATACCAAAGAAAATGACAGCGCATACCAAAGAAAACGCGTTTGCACGAAATACAGTACATATAGGGCTAAGATCGGTATTTTACATTCTAGCACTGCGGGAGACATAGCAGTACAGTACTGTACAGTAGACGGATTTAATTTTACATTAATTTTTAGGGTAATGTATTAAGCTGAGTTTGAAATGAAATTAAAGTGTTTTGGGGGCATATTTAGGGGTTTAAACTATAAAAATAGGCATTTTCTGACCACAACCAAAATTCACAGTTTTTCACAATTTGCAGGTGTTCTAGGAACGTAACCCCCGCGAATTTCGGGGGTCGACTGTATATATATATATATATATATATATATATATATACATATATATATATATATATATATATATATATTGAAATATTATATTTTATATATATATATCCATCCATCCATTTTCCAACCCGCTGAATCCGAACACAGGGTCACGGGGGTCTGCTGGAGCCAATCCCAGCCAACACAGGGCACAAGGCAGGGAAACCAATCCCGGGCAGGGTGCCAACCCACCGCAGATATATATATAATACTATTTTATTATGTGTATATATATATATATATATATATATATATATATATATATATATATATATATATATATATATATATATATATATATATATAATGAAGAAACTACTTGTGGGTACATCTACGTTTTCTGCAGTGCGGTATATGAAATGATCTTTAAGTGACATTACCATCAGTCACACAGTAACAAGCCAGCAGAGTCAGCGATGAGTGCACCGGCCCAGCATTCTGTCACGCCCTAATGAGACAGGCCGGATTTTGACTTTTTCATTATTATCTGCTAGATGTGCTAATATTCCTTACTCCTTTGGGGCCGCACTTCACCTAATGAGTCAAAAGCTGATAAGCATTTGAAGGCAGTTACAGATTACAGCATATTATCCAGCCTTTATTAAGTGTCACGTACACACCTTTCAAATTGATGAGTCGTAATGCAATTAGACTGAATTAAAATAAAAATTCGGGACACTCAAGCTATGCAAAAAAAAGCATATGAGCTGATGGGCCGATCCATATTACTCGGTGTCTTTTCTTTAAACCCTGATTCATGTCTACTCAATATATTTCAAAAACTTACTGTGTTCTCAGTGTGAAAGCTGCACTAGTGATGGAGGTAGGGAGGTTGAGGCCTTTGGTGATCTCGCGCCATATCTTCTTATTGATGACCTCCACTAAGCCGCCTTTTTCTGTGACAAGCTTGTAGAGAGTATAGAGATCTAACACCTGCTTCGCCATGATAGGAATCCGATTCACTGGAGTCCCTGCAGAAATGAACAAAATATCCACAATCAATTCCATTAACTCCAGCACATTGACAGGTCTCTCTGCTGGTTATAAAGCCAATTAATCTAGACTAAGTAAAATGTCTAATAGCTCTGCTCTTTCATTAACGGAAAATGTCAAAAAAAAAAAAAACACACAACAAAAGACAAAAAGTGCATGACATAACTTGAATCATTACTTTTTCAGTCTATATTATTATCTCAACTCTTCCATCCATCCATTATGGATCCCACGTAATCCCATTTAGGATCGCATTCAGTCTAAAACAGCACTGGGCACAAATATTATTACTGCATCAAGAATTCAACGCTTACATTTTAAAACAATTCATTTTAGTGAAAAACAATGAAATCAGGACCAAACTAGAATAAAGCTGTGTGTTGTGATGAGTTGTGATGAAAACATCCGGCATTGTCCCTGTTCCAAAGAAGGCAGGCGTCTCGTCTCCTAATGACTACAGACCAGTGGCACTTAACGTCTCACATCATGAAGGCTGGTCCTGCACTGTATGAGCCCTCTTGTGGTAGACCACCTGGAGCCACTGCAGTCTGCCAATCGGACAAAGACTTGAGTGGCGGATGCAATTATCTATCTGCTCCACAAGGCTTAACATCACCTGAACAGAGGATTATGTGTCTTGATTTCTCCAGTGCCTTCAATACCATCCATCCATCCATCCCTGTTAAGAGGCACACTCAGTGACATGCAGGCGGATGAGCCTATGGACTATCTGTCAGACAGACTGCAATCTGGGAGAGTCAAGGACTGTCTGAGCAACAGTGGAGCACCATAAGGAATTGTCCTGCCCTTCATTTGATTTGCAGACTAATCATCACCCGAGAACAAGAGGCACAATTATCATTCATTTGCTTCAGAGACGAATCATTACCCAAGAACGAGTTGCATGATTCTCACTCATTTGATCTGCGAACTAATCATCACCCGAGAACAAGTTGCTTCATTCTCTTTCATTTGATTTGCAGATTAATCATCACCCAAGAACTAGAGGCACAATTCTCATTCATTTGATTCACAGACCTATCATTACCCAAGAACGAGTTGTGTGATTCTCTTTCACTTGACTAGTGAATGAATCATTTCCTCAGAATGAATACAAGATTCTCTTTCATTTGTAATTCTGTAACGTAACACCTTATTTTAATTATGCATCTTAAATGTGCTGCCATGCTTTGTGTACTGAACTATCATCATGTTCAATATATTATTAATATAGACATTGACAAAAGCAAGGCACAGGTCCAGCAACACACAAGGCTTTTATTCAGCTGTAACGCACAGTACAATAAAGCACCAGAGCACAATAATAAAGCACTCAGCACTTTGTCTTCCTCTGACTCTGTCTTTGTCTCTCTCTTTCCGCCTCCACTCCCCCTCCAGCAAGCTTTGTCCTCCACCTCCCAATCCTGGCTTTCTGGGCAGGGGCAGGCAGCAGCTCCTTTTAAGTAAGTTCTGGAAGTACTAGGCCTGGAAGCACTTCCAGGTAAGACTGGAGCCCCATGAAGAAGGGCTCCCCAGTCCCTGGAGCACCCTCTGGCAGCACCTACGGCACTCAGTGGGGCCAAGTCAGAACTCCAATTCCTATGATGCCTTGTGGGAAACTATGGTGCTGCTGCTGCCACCCAGAGCTCCAGGAAGGTAATGCTGTGTGAATGCTCTCTCCCCTGGTCCTTCCAATACAGAGGCATCCCAGCCATCCCTCACAATATATCTATCTATCTATACTAGCCGTCCACCTGCAGCTCTAGCAGTGAAACAGGACAGTGAGGAGGGCCCTGCTCGGCTCCCCACTCCTGACGTCACGCTTACCCCTCCCCTCGGCCTGCAGCCCCTATCTTGGACTAGGGAGAATATATCACTCCTGCAAGCAAACTATGATACTTGGAGTGATGAGAGAAGTCGCAAAATCAACTGGAATGTTCAAGCAAATTCTAGAAAAATAAAAATCTAAATCCGTGAAGTAGTTCTCTCGTTCACTAGCTGAGTAGAAGTAAGGTACACCTCGAAGCTGGTGCGTGAGTGAGGAGGGCACCGCCCCTCTCGTCTCGGCCCGCTGTGCACAAATAAATCGGTGCCTCTGATACTTCGCACAATGAGAGAAGTCGCAAAATCAACTGGAATGTTCAACCAAATTATAGAAAAAAAACTAAATCTAAATCTAAATCTGTTAAATAGTTCTCTAATGAAAAGTAGACAGACAGACAGACAGATGTTGGATTTTATATATTGTAACAAAAGGCGCTATATAAGCACCTGACCTGGCACAGATTCACACTGGAGGCACGTATAAAATAAATAAACTTTTATTTTTCTTCAGCTGGAGGGCATGTCTTCCCCGTGCCCCCCAGCCACAACACAGTCCCCAAAGTACCAACACACCACACACTTTCTTCCTCTGCACCACCACTCCTTTGAGGCAACCTCGTCCTCCTCCACCTGACTCTGGTGCTGAGTGGTGGTCGCTGGCCCCTTTTATTGGGCACCCGGAAGTGCTCCAGGTGCTTGATTGCCGACATCCAGCTACACTTCCGAAACTAGTGCCCAGGAGGGTCCAGTTGCTCCTGATGCAGCACACCCTAGTGGCACCTGTGTAACCCAACAGGGCTGCACAAAACTCCAACCCCCATAAAGCCCTGGGGTAGTCAGAGGCACTACTGCAACCCAGGGAGGCTGCCATCTAGTGTCCAGGGGGAGATGTTGTGCTCCCCTGGTACATATGCTGCAAGGGCGTCCCGGCCGGGCACACACACCACATAATGTATGAATTATCAAATTATATATTCGTGATATGATCAGAGGAACACCTTTACGTATCCGTCAAATGAAACAAAAGAATCAATTCACTTAAATGGGGAGTTTAAAAAATCGATTCAATAAAGTGAACTGAAATTCCCATCACTACATTATTGAACCCACGTAATCCAATTCAGGCTATTAGGGGCCTGAGCCTGACCCAGCATCATCAGCTACAAGGCTGGAACCAACTCTGGACATCATAGTCAGTCCCTTGCAGATTATTACTGCATAAATAAATACTACATTACTACATACTTGTTATGAGAAGAGTTTAGGAGTTGTGGACTCAAGACTATCGGCTTGCAGACAGTGTTCAGAAGCCATTAAGAAGACTAACAGAATGTCAGGTTATATAGCATGGTGTGTGGAGTACAAGTCCACGGAGGTTCTGCTCAATCTTTATAACACACTGGTGAGGCCTCATCTTGAGTACCGTCTGCAGTTTTGGTCTCCAGGCTAACAGAATGACATAGCAGCACTAGAAAAGGTCCAGAGAAGAGCAACCAGGCTACAGGGGATGAGTTATGAGGAAATATTAAGCTGAGCCTTCACAGTTTAAGAAAAAGGAGATTAAGAGGTGACATGACTGAAGTGTTTAAAATTATGAAGGGAATTAGTCCACTGGACCGAGACTGTTATGTTAAAATGAGTTCATCAAGAACACGGGGACACAGTTGGAAACTTGTTAAGGGGAAATTTCACACAAACATTAGGAAGTTTTTCTTCACACAGAGAACAACAGACACTTGGAATAAGTGACCAAGTAGTGTGGTAGACTGTAGGACTTTAAGGACTTTCAAAACCTGACTTGATGTTTTTCAGAAGCATTCAGTAGATAGTACTGGTGAGCTTTATTGCTAGGGGTCATCAGATCCACAATGTTGACCCCATACAGACCACATTTTGCACAGATTCCCCATTTGTACAAATCTAATTGTTTCATTCTGAAATTTTTTCCCCTGGAGAATTTATTTAATGACCGCCCTACCCTGGGCAGCGTCAGGTTCCCCTGCTAGTCTCATCATAAAGTAAAGAGCAAGAGCGCCGGCTTCAAAACAATCAGCTCTCGATAACCAGAGATACAGCGAATCAAAAAACTGAAAGTATCCTGAAGTCATGGAAGAAGAAGTGAAAAGGAGCCATGCTCAGGTTTGCTAATAATTTTGAAAGGGATATCAGCAGTCAAGTTCAGACTCGAGTTAATCATTAGCCATTTGCTGGGTAAACCTTATGACTGCGGGAGGGCTCAGCTTCAGCCTTCTTTGAAAAGGCGGCCTTGAATGGGCTAGAAATTTATGGGGATCGCCATTCCTCCTGGCCTCTTGCCGTTTGTCTTATTTACTGTCAGGCCGCTCACTTTCAAATACACACTACTGTTCACTTCTTCTGGGTTTCTCGTCTCGCTCATTCATTTCTCTATCAGCTTTCTGAAAAAAAAAATGATCTTGCAAAAGACAACAGAAAAGCCAAACTCTTAGGACAATGAAATCTTGGTACTTAACAGAAATGTGTCAAAAAGGGTGACAATCTCCAGCCATACCACCTACGGTTCAGAAGAGGTCACCCACCTGAAGCTCAGCCTGTTCAGGCCCAGCCAGTACTTGGAAGGGAGACCATCTATGAAAAGCTTGGGTTGCTGCTGGAAGAGGCATTGGTGAGGCCAGCAGGGGGCAACTACCCTGTGGTCTGAATGTGGATCCCAATGCCCCAGGGCACGGACGGGGACACTGTGCTATAAAAGTGACGCTGTCCTTTGGATGACATCTAAAACGTTTGGTACCTAATATTTGTATGTAGAATTTGGTTGACCTAAGTGAAAGCGTACGCACGTTATCATGTTTACATACACACGCACACAAAGACAGACACACACATAATTCCAAAAATGGGAAAACGAGGATTCCAATACTTACCCTATACTTCATATACCAGAAAGTCAGAGAGGTCTAAAACATCAAGATTCATCAAAATCTCGACATCGAATCTTTGGACGATAACAATACTTTTCCTGTACTTCGTATACGAGCAAATCAGGTAGTTGTAAAACGTCGAGATTCGTCAAAATCTCAATATTGAATCTTTGGACGATAACAATACTTTCCCTGTACTTCGTATACGAGCAAATCAGGTAGTTGTAAAACATCGAGATTCATCAAAATCTCAATATTGAATCTTTGGATGATAACAATACTTTCCCTAAACTTTGTATACAAAAAAGTCAGGGAGATCTAAAACGTCAAGATTCAACAAAATCTCGACATTGAATCTTTGGATGATCACAATACTTTCCCTATACTTTGTATACGAGAAAGTCAGGAAGGTGTAAAACGTCAAGATTCATCAAAATCTCGACATCAAATTTTTGGACGATTCCAATAAATTCCCTGTACTTTGTATACGAGAAAGTCAGGGAAGTCTAAAACATCGAGATTCATCAAACTCTCAATATTGAATCTGGATGATAACAATACTCTCCCTATACTTCATATACGAGAAAGTCAGGGAGGTCTAAAACATCGAGATTCATCAAAATCTCAATATGGAATCTTTGGATGATAACAATACTCTCCCTATACTTCGTATAAGAAAAAGTCAGGGAGGTCTAAAACATCGAGATTCATCCAAATCTCGACATCAAATATTTGGACGATTCCAATACTCTCCCTATACTTTGTAAACAATAAAGTAAAATGAATTGCACATTGCATGCCCGGTGTTGTGAACCGGAGCAGCATCCATAGTTATGAAGGGCTGAGGCCCTAACAAAAAAGACTTTACTGGCCAGAAGGCCTTCAAACCTTCTCTGGGCTTAATCCCTACTCTAGTGGCCTGCTTCTTGGCCTGTAGGGAAAAAAGTTCTAGAAACTTAACAAAAAGCCCTCTCAAGACAGAAGAACAGTGAAAAACCTCTGGCCAGTAAAGTCTCGGCTAGCGTGTGTATAAATACCCAGCACCCGACATAAAAGGTCTGCGGTCGCACATGTCTTTCTCTGCTTGCAGTTATTTTTTTTTAACAACATTTATTTCTATGACACGTTTTCATACAAATGGTGTAACTCAAAGTGCTTTACAAGATGAAGAAAGAAAAAATATAAAAATAAGGCAATATTAAGTAACAAAGAATAACAAAGGTATTTGGTGATTTTACATTAGTGGTGGCTTGGTATCATCAAGGACTGTCAAAGTTATTATCGTTTTGTGCTCTTCTGTTTGTGTGAACACGTACAGTACGTACTGTAAGCATTAACTTCATTACTGGTGTTACAATAATAGACGCCATACAGAATATCGCATATCATCAATACAGCAAGCATGCACAGTAAACATTAACAGGCAATCAATGGAGCCAGGGAAGTTATGCAGGAGACAAATTAAACTTCAGGGACGAGACTTACCTCACATGTACGACTAACAATCTCGTTCCCATGTGACACGCAGGTCGTGTGCACGAACTATTAAACAGTGGGCACGAGACAGCAAGGCATAGACACACAATAATTACTGTGCAATGCATGACTTATTAGTGTATTCCCAGGACTGAGCGTCTCCAGTGAAAATCATACTGTAAGTATGTCAGAGCCCGGAGACAGTCGAAAGATTTTCTTTATCCACCTCACGCCCTCCTGGGCCTTGGAACAGGTGGTCTGACTCTATTAATGGAGTATACGCTACTCTAATCACGACGCTTTCTGGAAAAAAAAAAAAATATGGGGGGAAAAATTTAGCAGGGAAAACAGCGCAATCTTCAGTGTAGCTCACTACAACTGTGCCCACAGAACAGAACATCAAAAGGAACACTTTTTAAAATTTAGCGTGTCAATGAAAGATTAAGTGAAGAAAACGCCACCTTGATCAGTCCGGTTCCTTTAATCAGCAAGAGATCTCTGCGACTTCAGTTTCTTAAAAACTCCATTTGCATGCGACAAGGTTTGGAGAAATTTATAACCAACATCCAACTCCATGATTACTCATTTTAAAAGCCGCCAATGCAAAATGGCCTTTATTTTATAAAATTACAAGCAATACATTGTAGCCATTAATTATCCGATTCTAAATGAACCAAGAAACAATTTCTTTTCACAATTTAAAGCTCGCTATTATGTCCTATAATGCGCGAGGGGCAACTTCTTTTGTGTGGCTACTAGAATGGCTGACCCTGGGATAATTAACCTGCATTTTGCTGATAGAGTTCTACTGTGCCCATTGGATTTACGATAATAGCAATCAATAGCCCTGGAAATATACTACAAACAAGAGCTCTGCTCTGCATACCATACAGGGGGAAGATGGGAAAGCAGAATATAGTGCGCACAATAAAAAACAGGACAATTAAGCCTTGTAATTACCTGCTCATTTCCCTGCTTTGCCACATGAACAGATAGACACTATAAAAAAAAATAATAATAATAGTAATAATAAGTGCTATCCGACGGGCCTTCTGATGCTGCACTAGTAAAGCACATAATGGCAGCAAGAGTAATTATGTACAATGCAAAAAGTATTTTGAAATCTAAAAATGTCAAGAGGTTGACACGGGAGCAACTTTATATGCTGCATTTGTATTTTTCTATGATATCGATTGGGGACAAAACAAGCAGATCTGACTAGTGCAAGAAAACTCTACTTAACAGATATCTACAGTTTATAATTCTGACATATGTGTATTACTATTACTGTAATTTGATAACTCTAAGATGAATTAAGGGGACCAGCTGTTGTCACTCTGATAAACCAGAGAAAGACAGACCATGTGGAAATCTTTACATTATGAAATTTTCTTTCTAAACCTTAATCTGCACTTAGATAGATAGATAGATAGATAGATAGATAGATAGATAGATAGATAGATAGATAGATAGATAGATAGATGTGAAAGGCACTATATAATAGATAGATAGATAGATAGATGTGAAAGGCACTATATAATAGATAGATAGATAGACAGATGTGAAAGGCACTATATGATAGATAGATAGATAGATAGATGTGAAAGGCACTATATAATAGATAGATAGATAGATAGATAGATAGATAGATAGATAGATAGATAGATGTGAAAGGCACTATATAATAGATAGATAGATAGATAGATAGATAGATAGATGTGAAAGGCACTATATAATAGATAGATAGATAGATAGATGTGAAAGGCACTATATAATAGATAGATAGATAGATAGATAGATAGATAGATAGATAGATAGATAGATAGATAGATAGATAGATAGATGTGAAAGGCACTATATAATAGATAGATAGATAGATAGATAGATAGATAGATAGATAGATAGATAGATAGATAGATAGATAGATAGATAGATAGATAGATAGATGTGAAAGGCACTATATAATAGATAGATAGATAGATAGATAGATAGATAGATAGATAGATAGATAGATAGATAGATAGATGTGAAAGGCACTATATATAATAGATAGATAGATAGATAGATAGATAGATAGATAGATAGATAGATAGATAGATAGATAGATAGATAGATAGATAGATAGATAGAACTTTTTAGTCCTCAGGGGGCAATTTGGTTTTTCAGAAATGCTTTTACAAATCCCATACCAAGTGGCATATAGCAGACATAACAGAGTGCATGGTGCCATGCAAACATCACCATTCAGGTCTATGTCGATTACTTAGATTTCAACCTGTTTTAGATGGGTAGCACAACTAGTTATTTCACAAAATAAAGGAGTTTACACTTTATGGTAACATATATAATTATTCACTTACTAGGCAAGTTGATGACTATGACTACTCAACAGTTGATTTTAAAACATAACAGCAAAGATCATAACTAGAACTAAGCATTAATATATATAAGTATGTGTGTGTGAATAATAAGGTGTTACAGGGTTTTATAATTAACGTTTTACATTTTAATTAACAGAAAACCTGAGTTTGCTTGTTGTGTCATGAAAAGGTAATTAATCTGCAATGAAAATTTCACTAAGCCAAGTTCTACAGTTCCCAAGAAGCCACCAATTCATCCATTCATCCATTTTCCAACCCGCTGAATCCGAACACAGGGTCATGGGGGTCTGCTGGAGCCAATCCCAGCCAACACAGGGCACAAGGCAGGAACCAATCCCGGGCAGGGTGCCAACCCACCGCAGGACACACACAAGCACACCCACACACCAAGCACACACTAGGGCCAATTCAGAATTGCCAGTCCACCTAACCTGCATGTCTTTGGACTGTGGGAGGAAACCGGAGCGCCCGGTAGGAAACCCACGCAGACATGGGGAGAACATGCAAACTCCACGCAGGGAAGACCTGGGAAGCGAACTCAGGTCCCCAGGTCTCCCAACTGTGAGGCAGCAGAGCTACCCACTGCGCCACCGTGCTGACCACCAATTCATTTATTTCTTCAATCATAAAAACTAGCATCAAACCATCAACTAACTTTCCTGAATTACAAATTAAGACCTTGATAGAAACTTCCATTTGATTGGGCTATAAATCTTACACAAAAGTGCACAGGTAAACAGAATTAAATGGAAAGCAAATGAGAATCTCTGCTTAGAAAGGCACCCTGATGATTACTTGTCTGGCATGGGTGTCGTTGCCAGCCTAGCAAATCACAGGTTATTGTGCGTGTTGGAAACTGTGAAATTTGACCAAATTTTCAGAATTGGCACTGAATGGCTTAAACAGCATTTCAATTACAAAAACAATTAGTGTGGCTACCATTCCCCCTCCATATATCATTTTGCCAGTAATAAGAACGTATGTTTTGCTTTTTTTTTTCTGAAAATGGCCTTCTTCCACTGTACCTAAAAATTAGATTTACATCATTTTTCTTCCTTATGTGACAGCTCTTCTTTTGTTATGGAAGACTAACAGCATTCCAATTGTTTAACAACTTAAGACAAATGAGCACCGGGCTCCGCTTAATTAAATTTTCAAGATGGATAGCTGTCCAACAGAACAAAGAAATGCTTAACAGCAATACATCAATGAAAATATGTATCTTAAACCCACTTTCTAACTGTCCGCTTTTTACAATACTGTCAGGGCTGCACGTATTAATTTTGTTGCATGTCAGAATCAAGAAATCAAACGTTTTATAGCAGCAAAACAGATGTGCCAGGCAGAATAACAAAGGCATGGGGGGAGCAATACAATGTTTTTTGGAGTTTCCAGTTAACTCTTTGGGAATAAATGTAAAAAGATGAAATAAAAAAGCAGTAGATTGTGAACAGTATCGAGCTACATGAATTATTTCAAGCTTTTCGAGTAAGAATGAATCGTTTCATATATGAATCTCTTCCCTTACCTAACCAGGAGGCCAACATAAGGAATTGTACAGAAAGGAAGAGCAACAGCACTGGCATCCCAGCAGACACAGACTGAAATCACATGCCCAGAAGGGATGCCAAAGGACAAAATGGATAGAGCATCCCAACCAGGACAAGTAATGGACTCTTTCCTGGATTGGGAGACCACATATATGGGCCAATGGGACACTACCTCTCACATGCAGGTTGTTCCCCCATACACTGGGTAGCAGCATCCCTTATGGAGAATGTGGTTCGATAAGACTGCCCTATTAGGTTCCATGGGGGGTGCCAGGGGGAGCTGTCAGGAAGTACAAGTTCTGCTTTAGCCTGACCCAGAACGGCTTTCTGGCAGTAAGGAGATCATGGGTTTGTGTCCCCTGTGTGGAAGCGCTGTGAGTAGTGGGAAAAGCGTGATATAAAGGTAATAAATGATTTTCATATTATTATTAGGCAGTTGGGACTGGAAATACTTCTGGGTTGGGGCTTACAAGCAGGCCCTCCACTTCACCCGTGGGGGTCAGAGTCTGGAGAGGAGACGGACACCACTTGCTTAGGAGAATTGGAACAGAGAAGGAGGAAAAGGGATTGTGGCTGTGGAGTGGTGCCTGGGGTTTGGTGAGGCTTGGTGGCGCACCCTAGTGGTCACAGCGTTTGTTGCTTTTGCCAATGCTCAAACTTTTCCTTAATAATTACTTCTAGCAATTTACCTGTGATGCATGAAAGGCTTACTTGGATCTGCTCGAGACCCTATTTTATATAATATGACTATAATATGACTTGCTTTGCTCGCCAACCCCCGGGCGGGCACTATGTGCCAGCCACTTCATGTCTCTGCCACTCGCGTATGGGTAAGCGGATGTACAATTTAAACAGATTGTTATTCTCATGGGAACTATTTCATATGCATAATATAGCTAACTATTTTACATTACAGCAAATAATTAACCATAGTTAAATTAGTAAAATGTAATAAATTGAAATAAAATTACATTTCATGTTGCGTTACTATTACCGCTGACAATTCGTCACATGTTAGTTTATTATAAATGTGAGCGTGATCTTTCAGATTCATACAGAAGTCCAAGAAAACTTCTTTGTCCGTGTTTTTCAGATGGAATTTGTGTAAAGTGCGAACTTTTGGACGTATGGATTTGTATTCATTATTGGCTGCAGAATTTCTAATACGTCCGATTGTTTAACTCTTTTGATTTATGTTGCATCGCTTCTCTGTGATCACAAATATAAACCTGACCAAATTGTGTTTTTTTTTAAATTAAACTTATAGTAGCTTTAATTGTTGTGGGACCACAGATTCTCATAGTGTATGGTCCTGAAACATGTAAATCTATGTTTTGAGCACTGAATGTTGTGAACACAAACAGGTTATTGTAGATTTGGATATTTTGCCTGTAGTGTTTGTGGATTTCACTTTCACCAAATAACAAATCTTTTATTTCTCACAGATACGCCTCTTCATTGGGAAGAAACACTACTTTTCCCTGATGGCAACACGAATTAGATGATCTACAAGTCTCCAACTTAAACTTTAAAGCTGAACAATATCTACAAATATGTCCATATATTCAATCTATTTTCACTGTTCCATTATTTCACCGAGTAGTAATTTCCATTCATTAGCGCTAATGCAATCTTTACTATTATTTTTTTGCGACTTTTGAAATTTAGTACTTTCATAATCTCTAACCTGCTCTGCATGTGTATCACGGCAACGTTTTTTTGAACCTCTTTACGACGTTCTACTTTGTCTTCTATTCTTTGTCTTTTATTTCCGACCTCGCTTGAACCTGCTAGGTTTTCAATTCCACTTGGTTCGTGCTGATTATTACTTTCCTGTCTGACAAAAGCATTCACACGAATGAGAGTTGAGAGGACTGTCATCTTACTTGAAAATGGTTGAGAGGAGGGCATGACTTGAAAAAAATCTCATGGCAAAAATCTCGTCTCGCGGGGCTTGAAAAAAATCTCTTCAAAAAAGTCTTGTCTCGTCACTAGATTTATTTTTATATAATAGAGAGATAATATCTGTTGCCTTCCCATAACTAGGAATTTCTCCTATATGCAATATATTCATACAAATAACCACCAACTATAGATAGATAGACAGATAGTTTAGTAGAGATAGATAAATAGATATTTTAGTATAGTAGGCAAGATAGATAGATAGATAGATAGATAGATAGATAGATAGATAGATAGATAGATAGATAGATAGATAGATATTTAGTAGAGATAAATAGATATTTTAGTATAGTAGGCAAGATAGATAGATAGATAGATAGATAGATAGATAGATAGATAGATAGATAGATAGATAGATAGATAGATAGATAGATAGATAGATAGATAGATAGATAGATAGATAGATATTTAGTAGAGATAAATAGATATTTTAGTATAGTAGGCAAGACAGATAGATAGATAAATAGATAGATAGATAGATAGATAGATAGATAGATAGATAGATAGATAGATAGATAGATAGATAGATAGATAGATAGATATTTAGTAGAGATAAATAGATATTTTAGTATAGTAGGCAAGATAGATAGATAGATAGATAGATAGATAGATAGATAGATAGATAGATAGATAGATAGATAGATAGATAGATAGATAGATAGATAGATAGGTAGTTAGTAGAGATAAATAGATATTTTAGTATAGTAGGCAAGATAGATAGATAGATAGATAGATAGATAGATAGATAGATAGATAGATAGATAGATAGATAGATAGATAGATAGATAGATAGATAGATAATTTGTTAGATTTCAGCCTATTTAGTCTATGTAGCATTTCTCTTGCTACAGTTTCCAAATCACCCTGTACCTCCTTAGTAGTCCCTGTTACTGCTGGGATGCTATCTACTACTTCATACGTGTTAACTTCAGAAAGATTTAGAGCAGTTTGTTCCTTAACTATAAGAAACTGACACCAGTAAAGATTAGGATTCAGCAGCAAATTAGAAAAGTTTTCCTACAATATACTACAGTGTTGTTTTTTTTTTTAAACATTTGCCACGCATCGACGTCACATGATCACCCTCAAGTTCTTCCCAGGTATGTGATATCATCCCAGGCCGAGAGGGGGCGCTGTCGCTATCTGTCTTGTCTTTTTCTTCCTCCATGCTACAGAGAAACCACCCGGTGAAGGCAACTGACTCCGCCCCTTCCAATCCCTGGGCTATAAAGGACAGGGCTGGAAGGAGGCATCACTTCTAACTGGAACGTCCAGCGCTGAGGAGCTCCAAGAATACCCAAAGACAGACCAGAGAGCCCGATTAATTTATTTGCATGTGATTATTTTGTTTCCTTTTTATGCCATCGTGTATTTGATGCATTTTGAACTTAGAAGTAAACAGGGATGGCTGGGTTGGCACCTCAAAAATTCTATTCTTGAGCCTGATATTCCAACAGATGAGCACACAGTGCATTTCTAGAAATATCAAAGTCTTCAGTACCTTTCAGTTTAAATCTTAAATTGGCATCAAATACAACTATACTTATGGAAATGTCACTACTTTCTGAAAACACAATGGCTGCAAGGGCAGTGTCCTCGAATGGGCCACTAAACAATTTTAGGGATCACTCAAGAAATGATGCTGCACACCTGTTTAACTGCAAAAAAAAAAATAAACTAAATAATAATAAAAACTAATCCTGAGTGTCACCAGATCCTGAGGAGTCACAGGCAGTGTCACACCCTAGCCCAGCTTATTAATGTAATGGTGAAAGAGGCACTTGTTTCATATTACTTATGTGATGAGTTCAGCTGGGCCCACATCTGTAATTGTTAGGTTGACTGGAGCGAAAGTGCCAAGCCGGATTATCGGGCATGAGTGTGGGACCCTTACCCAGATGGGAG
Organism: Erpetoichthys calabaricus; assembly: GCF_900747795.2. NCBI lineage: Eukaryota > Metazoa > Chordata > Cladistia > Polypteriformes > Polypteridae > Erpetoichthys > Erpetoichthys calabaricus. The sequence continues at coordinate 178,017,264 of NC_041400.2, read as the reverse complement.
GACAAGATAAGAGACCAGTGCGGGGAAAAGCTCCTAAATTTGGATATTTTCATACCCCATCCACCAGATACCATCATCCCAGGACTGTGTTCACCATGTAGGGCATGATGGGAATCGTAGTGCCAAGAGTCACTCTTACAGGTACTCTTCTATCACAAATCACTCCTGCCACTCTTCTCCACCCAGTCCACCCCGCATGCACTCTCTTCTTCAGCTCTGTCCCCGTTACTTTGGACTGCTGAACCCAAGTATGAAACTTCATCAGCCTTCATCACCTCTTATTTTGAGTCCATTGTTCCGGATTTTGAGAACATGTACATTGAATTGCCTTGTGTTTCAGGAGATGACTGCACACGTTTATTTTGGGTTTACCTTTTTCAAGAGTCCCGTCGCTCTATCAGACTGCTGGTGTTATGGCCAATCTCTCTCTATGGAGGTCTTACATTGAAATTTCCAAACAGCTGAGGCCAGCTGGCTACACCAAGAGCTACGCCAATTGATGTGTTCCAGGTGGCTAATGGCCGCTTTCTAGTTCTTTTGTGCCCATTAATTCCGTTAGCCTCATTGTATGGTTGGTTATTCTAGGGAAAGATGCCTAAAGAAGCTAAAGAAAGGGCTTCGATTGGAATTCTGAACTTGATGAAAAACATTGCCAGTAATCTTTAAAACTATTATTTATCAGGCGAGACAATGAAGAGCGAGCGAGAGAATCAGAGCATAAATTAGGCAGAAGGCCTGAAAAGCTTTATACAGTTGAAACTAAACCTGGCTGACTCTCTTAAAAAAAAGGAGATTTATGTGTTTTCAATACAACGTGTGATGTATTCCAGCCTCAGATTCCCTGAAAGAGATATAGAGAGAATGAGGAAGGCACAACTTTCTGTCAGCAGAAACACTCCGTGATAGGCGATGGATCATTATGACAGAGAGTGATTACAGATAACGACAAAGCATAACATCTCCAACAGACATCTAAATCACACATTCTGGGCTGCGGAAAATTACTAATTGAGGATAAGGAAATATCTAGCACGTCCAAAGATCATCTAGTGTGTGATTTGTGCCTGACGTGTGCCCGTCTCCCTGTTGTCGCTGATGAGGCTCACCCGGCACCATCCAGCCTTTGGCTCAGTTCAGTAGGGCCTGCTGGTGTTACAACATTGTTCTATGTATCGTCAAACGCATAAAAACACAGGACAAAGTGGCCATTTCCATATATACGTTGTAACTGCTAGGAGGCGCCACTGAGCCTCAAACCGCAGACACAGCAATACTCAACACAACTCCACTTTTTTGTTCGACAAAATGCCTTCCACATACAATCACCAGCAAAATAAACCATTCACAATTCAAAGGAGTGTTCTCCACTGCCTCCCGACCCCTTAAGTGTGGCAGTGGGCTTTCTCTTAAACTAGACCCAGGAACTCCTGTCCATGTTCTGGGTTGTAGAAAAACAATGGCAGCGCCCTCTGGTGGTCCCCAAAGAACGCGACAGGGCTGTGTTTCCAGACTCCGACTCCCATGCCACCCTGCAGGTGTCTTAAACGGGTCTAGCTTTGAGGGACACTGCCACCTGGTGTGTAGAGGAATGAACTGCTTCAGGTGAGCCTGTTCACCTGCTCCTTCCATTATGGCTTCCCGGCTGGGCATAACTCCTTCCTTTATCTCAGCCAAGATGCCCGCCCTTCCTTTAAGGCGCCTACAATGTTGATTTCCAATTACAGTAACTGCAGATATAAGAAAAAGCCACACCATTAAATCCACTAATCTTGACATCCCGAACTGCAGTGTCTTGCATGGGAGTTGGAATCTGGAAACACAGCCCTGTCACGTTCTTTGGGGACCACCAGAGGGCACTGCCCTGGTTTTTGTACAACCCAGAACATGGACAGGAGTTCCTAGGTCTAGTTTAAGAGAAAGCTCAGGCCTAAAACACTTTCTTTAATAGCGACTGGCTTGCTGGACATGGAGTACTGCGGCTGTACATACATGCAGTGGGCTCACAGAGTATGCAGGCCCCTTCACCTCTTTCACACGTTCTGCTAAAATCATTTCAGGTCATTTTTTTCCCACATCAGGCAACACTCGACACTCCAGAATGAGAAAATAAAAAATGTGATTATGGAGTAACATCGGGCATCAGCATAATTAGTTCAAATAAAATAAGAGCATACAGTATAACTGCCATTATCACAGTGACATTTACTGCAAGCTGGGCCTGAGCAGTACAGTATGTGTCTGAAGGAGCCAGAAAAGAGTTTATTTACAATGTTTATCATCGACATGTTTGTGGAACTTGAAGAGACTGACAGCATGAAGATGGTGGTGCTGGCTTTACTTCTGTTTTACTGATGATGAATGATTCCAAAAAAAAATACCAGTTCGATTTATAATAATATAATAATAATAAAAATAATAAAATATTTTATTTATATAGCGCCTTTCCCATGCTTAAGATGCTGATTTTAATTGATAATAATAAAAATAATAAAATAATAATAATAATACACTTTACTTATATAGAACCCTTCCCTTGCTCGACACTTCTGATTTTGATAATAATAATAATAATGATACACTTTATTTATATAGCACCTTTCTTATACTCAAGATGCTTCTGATTTTAATAATAATAATACACTTTATTTATATAGCACCCTTCCCTTGCTCAAGTCGCTTCCAATTCTGATAATAATAAAATAATAATAATAATGATACACCTTTATGTATATAGCGCCTTTCCCATGCTCAAGATGCTTCTGATTTTAATAATAATAACATTGGGATTAATAAAGTATCTATCTATCTATCTATCTATCTATCTATCTATCTATCTATCTATCTATCTATCTATATGTATATAACGCCTTTCCCATGCTCAAGATGCTTCTGATTTTAATAATAATAATAATGATACACCTTTATGTATATAGCACCTTTCCCATGCTCAAGCTATCTATGCTTTAAGGATGAACTGACACAGTAGAGTTAAAACACTAACAAGCCATGAAATTAAATCAGATTTGTTATTGCTGAGGAACTGGGTTGGATCAAAACCATGCAGCAACTGCGGCCCTCCAGGACCAGCTCTGATTTCAAGGGTCTGAGTCTTAAATAGCAAATAAAATAAATGAAGTCAATTAGTAACCAGAACTAGTCACTAATTCAGAAAATGGTTAGAATGAAAACTTGTAGCCATTGTGGCCCTCCAGGGTCGGAGTTGGCCGCCCCCATTCTATAATGTCTGTTGGCTTTCATGCGGTGTATGTGGTGTATGGCACCAGCGGCTGATGCCACAATGGGCACGATGATCACCTTGTGTGTTCCCCACAAGCGGCGTATTCCGTCTGTCAGTCCTTCTGGATTTTATTTGTGTGTATATTTGGTAAGTTGAGTGTGTTTGGTACGTCGGTGTCACTAATATACAGTAATCCCTCGCTATATCGCGCTTCGCCTTTCGCGGCTTCACTCCATTGCGGATTTTATATGTAAGCATATTTAAATATATATCGCAGATTTTTTGCTGGTTTGCGGATTTCTGCGGACAATGGGTCTTTTAATTTCTGGTACATGCTTCCTCAGTTGGTTTACCCAGTTGATTTCATACAAGGGACGCTATTGGCAGATGGCTGAGAAGCTACCCAACTTACTTTTCTCTCTCTCGTGCGCTGACTTTCTCTGATCCTGACGTAGGGGGATTGAACAGGGGGGCTGTTCGCACACCTAGACGATACGGACGCTCGTCTAAAAATGCTGAAAGAATATCTTCACGTTGCTATCTTTTGTGCAGCTGCTTCCTGAAACGACATGCTGCACGGTGCTTCGCATACTTAAAAGCTCGAAGGACACGTATTGATTTTTGATTGAAAAACAAAATCTGTCTCTCTCTGTCTCTCTTCCTGCTCCTGACGGAGGGGGTGTGAGCTGCCGCCTTCAACAGCTTTGTGCCGCGGTGCTTCGCATACTTAAAAGCCAAACAGCCCTATTGATTTGTTTGCTTTCCTCTGTCTTTCTGACAGACTCTGCTCCTGACGCGCACTCCTTTGAAGAGGAAAATATGTTTGCATTCTTTTAATTGTGAGATGGAACTGTCATCTCTGTCTTGTCATGGAGCACAGTTTAAACTTTTGAAAAAGAGACAAATGTTTGTTTGCAGTGTTTGAATAACGTTCCTGTCTCTCTACAACCTCCTGTGTTTCTGCGCAAATCTGTGACCCAAGCATGACAATATAAAAATAATCATATAAACATATGGTTTCTACTTCGCGGATTTTCTTATTTCATGGGTGGCTCTGGAACGCAACCCCCGCGATGGAGGAGGGATTACTGTACTCTATCTAGTTTTATTTTGTTTGTCTACCAGTGTTATGTCTGATCTGTTATGATGGACAGTGTTGCCTGCCAGCATAGTCCTGTCTGCCATTTTCTAGTCCTTATCCTGTGGTTTGTAGGTGTCGACTAGTTTGTGTTGCAGTGCCAGTGCACTGCAGTGTCTAACGTCTGCATGTCGTCTGTCCCTGTCTGTAGTTTACAACCTGATGTGATGTGTTGGATTGTTTCTTGTAGCAGTATCTGCATGTACTGCCCATGATGGTAGCATCCTTAAGCGTATATTTGTTTTTTTTAGTATATATCTGTATAGTATATATATGTGTATACTGTACAATATCATTACTCTCAGGGTCCAACATCCACTACTCACTGCACATGATCATCATTATTGTGCAATATTTAAATTATGTGCAATAACCCAATAGTGCAATAGTTATTTATTCTTTCCAGTATTTAAATAATGTGCAATAACTCGATTTAGTTATTATTCTTTCCATTTGTATATAGCGTTGCAGAACTTTTTTTGCAACTTTTTGCACCATTTGTTTATTTGTTTATTTACTTGTTGTGTTCTACATATATGTCTGCACTGAAGGAGCTGCTTTTAATCTCATTGTACATGTATATCAGTATGCTGCTGCTGGAGGATGTGAATTTCCCCTTGGGATTAATAAAGTATCTATCTATCTATCTATCTATCTATCTATCTATCTATCTATCTATCTATCTATCTATCTATCTATCTATCTATCTATCTATCTATCTATCTATCTATCTATCTATCTATCTATCTATCTATCTATAGTGACAATAAAAGACATTCTAATTCTAATTCTAATAATATTTCCTGCAGTTTCTTTTGTTTTTCTGTATAACCAAACAGATCAGTACAGTTTAGCCAGTCATTTGACACAATCGTATCCACTGATAGGCTGATCAAGTTCACGAGGATGTCCAACATGTAACGTTATCTGGGTGTAAGTTGTGTGCTTGTGCCAACATGTACTGTACATGTAGGTCAAGTGATGTGCCGTTTGTGTCTGCCTGAATGTTCACAGGGCTGCCTCACAGTTAAGGAGACCAGGGTTGGTGTCCCGGGTCCTCCCTGTGCCTGTGTGGGTTTCCTTCGGGTGCTCTTGTTAATCCCCCATGTCCAAAGACATGCAGGTTAGGTGACTTGGCAATAGTAAGGTGGCTCCAGTGTGTGTGTGTGTGTGTGTGTGTTGGCCATGCAATGGACTGTCTCCTTGCGCCCTATGCCACCTCCAGCACCTCCCCTGACCCTGCCCGTTATTAGGTGGCTTTGGAAATAACTCATGAACTGTTGTTGCTTGGTGCAGTGTTGATGTGCGCCACTTTGTGTGTAAGACTGTCGTTAACTCAATCTGTGTGTGTGTTGTGTCAGTTCATCATGTCTATGAGATTCAGTGCCTTCCTCCCTCCGCATGTGGAACACTCAGCCGTTGTATGGCAGCTTAAGGGTGGTGCTGTTTATGTGTTTCGTGAGTAGTGTTATTATTATAAAACACATACTTTGCATTTCTCTAACTGGATCAGTGTCTTTAAAGGTGAAGCTGCCTGGGCATATGCACAAAAAGCAGTCTGTTACATTCTGTTAATTTGAATGTCAGTCATTGTCCAACCTGCCTAGTCCTGAATAGGGTCACGAAGGGAACTGGAGCCTATCCCAGCAAGCATAAGGTGCAAGGCAGGAACAAACCCTGGACTGGGTGCCAATACATTGCAGGGTGAACACACACACACACCCCAACCACACACTAGTGCCAATTTAGCGTCGCCAGTCCACCTAACCTGCATGTCTTTGGAATGCCACGCAGACACAGGCAGAACATGCAAACTCCACGCAGGGAAGCAAACTCTGGTCTCCTTACTGTGAGGCCCATACAGACACAAACCACACACCACTTAACCTACACATCAGAGACGGCATCACTGGGCACACAACAACCACACAGTTTAAACCCAGACAGCATTGCGTGTCAGACATCCTGATGAACTTGAGTGGATAAGATTGGGTAAGCCGGGGTGATCTGTTCTCCTTACTGCAAGGCAGCGGCGCTGCCACTGTGCCACCCCTTATCTAAATGTGCAGATTCCTACTTTCAATCTCTGCAGTTAAAAAAAAAAATTACTAGAAATCCAAATCGTATTATGTGATATCAGTCAGTCAGTCATATCCTAACTACGGGGTCTGCTGGAGCCAATCCCAGCCAGCATAGGGCGCAAGGCAGGAACAAATACCTAGGCAGAGTGCCACCCCACTACTGGGCACACACACACCAAGCACACACTAGAGGTAATTTAGGATCACCAATGCACCTAAACTGTATGTCTTTGGACTGTGGGAGGAAACCAGAAGCGAACCCAGGTCTCCTAAATGCGAGGCAGCAGCAGTACCCACTGCACCACCATGCCGCCCATGTGACATCATCTACTGTTAAACTCTGGTCCGTACTTGTAAAATTTTTATTTTTATACTGTATTGAGGATTTGTTCTGTCCTGTGTATTGTATTGTATTGACCCCCCCCCCCCCCCCTTCTTTTTGACACCCACTGCACGCCCAACCTACCTGGAGAGGGGTCTCTCTTTGAACTGCCTTTCCCTTTCCAAGGCTTCTTCCATTTTTTCCCTACTAGGGTTTTTTTTGGAGTTTTTCCTCATCTTCTTAGAGAGTCAGGGCTGGGGGGCTGTCAAAAGGCAGGGTCTGTTAAAGCCCATTGCGGCACTCCTTGTGTGATTTTGGGCTACACAAAAATAAATTGTATTGTATTGTATTATATAACAAAAAGTGAGGTATCTGCAGAGAACTCTGCACCATCATCCCTCCAGCTATCCATTTACCAAATCTGCTTAATCCATTCTCTAAACCGCAGTAATTGTAATCATTATTAACAAATGTACTGCATTAGGTGGTCTGAGGGCTGGTGAGTTTGTCGTGTCATACGCCAAACAAGGCTAACGGTGCTTTACCAAAGACACAAAATCGGAATGTATCTGAAAATGGCCAAATTATGCACATATTCATTTCCTGAGCCAGCTTCTTCTCCAAAAACAGTCACGGGGGTCAGAAGCCCATCCTGAATGCAAAAGGCATAAAGGAGGAACTCATGACCCCTGTTGAGGATGCCAGTTTAGTGAAGGGCAAACCCACCCACTTCACACCAACTACCAACGATCCTTAGATGGTCTGAGAGAACCGTAATAGTGACGGCAACAAGGTAACCATAAACTAATATAAAATATGGAGTTAGTGATGGCATACATAAGAAAGTAAGACTCAGAAATAAGAATGTCTAATAATGAATAAGCTGAGCATCAAAGAACTGTTTATTAAGGATCTGAATAATTAAACTAGGAGGCAAGTGATGAACTAATGCATATGTTACAGACAGCATGTTGTTTTAGGGTTCTGTTACGTACACAAATAGGAAAACACTGAAAAAAAAGAAAGGTAGATGTGATGGTCTGTCCTGGGTATGGCAGTGAACTGCAAGCGGCCCTCCAACATGCTGGGAAATCATAGGGGTTGGTGGCAGGACTGGCACTGCACTTCAACACAGCTCTGAGACAACAGGGAGGACTCCTTTAATAGGGTCAGGCCTGTTGGGCATCAGAGCTGCTGTGGTGCTGAGGGTACCACGCGCTGTACCAGTGCAGGCTCCCCAAACTGACCTGACCTGATAGCAGCAGCTAATAGCAACAATAATAATAAGTTGGGAGTATGCACTGAAAGCACGCTGCCTCCCTCACCACTCGGCAATTGGGACCGAGTGTAGCGGGTGACACCTCAACACCACACTAGAACAGTTGGAGGTTATTGGTGGTTGCTGGAGTGCCAATCCTGCCACCAACTCCCAGGTTTTCCCTGTAAGCTGGAGGACCTGCTTGTAGGGCCGGATGCTGATTAACGTCAAACCGAGGACGGAGCAACCGTACGTTAAGGGCCTCACTCAAGGGCCCAATGGAGTAGAATCACTTCTGCTGTTTACAGGATTTAAACTGGCAATCTTTCGATAGTTAGCGCAGATCCTTAGCTGCAGAGCCATCATATAGGCAGAGTTTTTATTATCAAAATCAGATGCGTCTTGGGTAAGGGAAGGGTGCTATATGAATAAATTATTATTATTATTATTTTTACTTTTATTATTATCAATTAAAATCAGAAGCTGAGGTGGATTGGCACCCTGCCCGGGATTGGTTCCTGCCTTGTGCCCTGTGTTGGCTGGGATTGGCTCCAGCAGACCCCCGTGACCCTGTGTTCGGATTCAGCTGGTTGGAAAATGGATGGATGGATCAGAAGCAGCTTGAATATGGTAAAGGTGCTATATAAACAATATATTATTAATATTATTGTAGGAAGAGTTTTTATTATTATCAAAATCAGATGCGTCTTGGGTAAGGGAAGGGTGCTATATAAATAAAGTATATTATTATTATTATTTTTATAGGTGGAATGATTGATAATAATAAAAGTAAAAATAATGATAATAGTAATTTATTCATATAGCACCCTTCCCTTACCCAAGACGCATCTGATTTTGATAATAAAAACTCTGCCTATAATAATAATAATAATAATAATAATATACTATGTTTATATAGCACCTTTACCATGCTCAAGCTGCTTCTGATTTTAATCGATAATAATAAAAATAAAAATAATAATAATATACTTTATTTATATAGCACCCTTCCCTTACCCAAGACGCATCTGATTTTGATAATAATAAAAACTCTGCCTACAATAATAATAATAATATATTGTTTATATAGCACCTTTACCATACTCAAGCTGCTTCTGATTTTAATTGATAATAATAAAAGTAAAAATAATAATAATAATAATAATAATAATAATAATAATTTACTTTATTTATATAGCACCCTTCCCTTACCCAAGATGCATCTGATTTTGATAATAATAAAAACTCTGGCTATAATAATAATAATAATAATAATATTAATAATAATAATATATTATGTTTATATAGCACCTTTACCATACTCAAGCTGCTTCTGATTTTAATTGATAATAATAAAAGTAAAAATAATAATAATAATAATAATTTACTTTATTTATATAGCACCCTTCCCTTACCCAAGATGCATCTGATTTTGATAATAATAAAAACTCTGCCTATAATAATAATAATAATAATAATATTAATAATAATAATATATTATGTTTATATAGCACCTTTACCATACTCAAGCTGCTTCTGATTTTAATTGATAATAATAAAAATAAAAATAATAATATACTTTATTTATATAGCACCCTTCCCTTACCCAAGACGTATCTGATTTTGATAATAATAAAAACTCTGCCTGTAATAATAATAATAATATATCTCTGACTAAAAGTAAACGGGGAGGGCTGTGTTAGCACCCCAAAATTCTCCTTCACTCACTTGGACGGCTACAACAGTCATAGATGCTTTGTAATGGATAGCCACTGCAAAGTGTGACCAAAATGGATGATGTTCGCATGATTTTTTTCCATTAAATGTTACTGCACATAAATGTAACCCAAGCGAAATAAGAAAATAAAAAATGCACACTTGACAAATATATTTTTTCCTTTGAAAGACAAGAAAAACCAGAGCGCCCATAAAAGTGCATTTCTCTTGAAACAATACAAGTCCTTACGTCATATTGCTCTCAAATCCAAAATGTGTCTAACTCTATCGATTCTTCAATAGTTTATTTATATACAGGTCTGGCGTTCCAAGCTCTACTTTTGTCCTATTAGAGTGATTCTCGCCTGTACTATTCAACTTGAACACACAAATGTGACGGAGATAATTGGATGTTTTATAGTAGTAAATGAGTGAGTTAATATGAAACAATATTTAAAAATCTGTCTGGAAACTCCCAGTATCGTGTTTTCTCGGCAGTTACAAACTGCAGTAGTTGATCCCGACTGAAGCCTCCTACAGTACGCTGCGTAGGTCACAGGGACTTGGCATTTCACAGAAAAAAGAGGAAGGCAGCAAATGTTTTCTGTAAATTTAGAGGGTGCCGATTGAGACTTGCAGACAGTTTCAATCTTTGAAGTCACTTACAAATAGCCTTATTGTGCAAACATTTCAAGTGCTGGTAATTATAATGAAACAAAAGTTGACTTATTCAAAAGAAAGTGCTGAAGTGGACTGAGACAGTAATCGATTTATATTAAGGGCCTCGAGGAAACAATTAATCAAAGGGAATATTTAACACAATACAATGGCCATCTAACACTTTTATTATGAGATCAGAAAACAAAGGGCGACTTTTCCTTGTTTTACAAATCCCATGAAAGTACTTTGTAATGGATTTGATACCCTGTGTTAACAACTGTTTAATCCATCATTCTGTGTAGATATCTTTATGGGCAAAATGTGCAGGGCATTAATTGATTCTTTTCGAAAGCTTTAATTAAGCTTCAGGAGTTGTCTGTTCTAACAATTATTTTAAGGATAAATGTGTAAAAAACAGATTAGGACAGAGCAAGATAGAATACTTAAAAACTCTCGTATTGTTAATCTTTTTTTTTTTTACTCCTGCAATGAGAAGGGGCTACAGAGAGAAAAAAAAATCTTTCTGGATGATTTTGACACAAAAGAAATAAGAAAAGCGAAATAAACCGGAGTTAAAATAATAAAACAGATGGCATCTTAATTGTATATAGAAACGGGACAAAAAAAATCTGCTCTGCATTTCCTGCTTTTCAAAAGTGAAGCTTAGAAACGTAAACTGGTCAATCACAAGGAGAGTACAAGAACTTCAAACAGTCATAGAATTAAGACGAGATTCATCCGTTAAAATTCTGCTTTTATCAAGAGAAGCCTACGTTTGTTTTCCAGCTGCATAACAAGGAAAAAGTCCCCTCAATCCTTGGATACTTTTAATTTTGATACAACTCCAGGTCTGAATCAAACCACGTGAGCACATTCAAATCACACCTGATGTCCACGTCTCTCTCAGAGTTTCAATCTACTGTCATGAATTTGGTGAATAATGACGAATGGAAAGTAACAACAAGACAGAACGTTTATCCTGTGTCACACTCGTGCGCATTAGGAGGCAGCTAAAGGGCTCAAAAGAAGGTAATTCCCAGTCAGACCAGGGGGTGGCAGAGTGCATTAATCCTCTCTCTTATCTCCCCGCTGACCAAATGTGGGAAATTCCGTTTGGCTCCCATGACGTCACTTCCGGTTCTGCCTCAGAAGACGTCACTTCCATACCAACAGAAGAGCCCAGCTCCTAATGACCTCATTTCCATTTCCGCTCCCAAGATCCCTCCTCTCCCTGCTTTTCAACTTTATATCCGCCATGTTTCCTAACCTGTTCAGTTCTGTTTTGGAAATCTTGTCTGCAAAGGCCATATTTTTTCTCAACCTTTTTGCAGCTAATACTCAAGTATAGTCAAGAAGCTGCCCCAAACCTCTTTGTTGTGTCAAGGCTTGATTATTTACCACACCTTATCTACTGTATATATATATAAAATCCCTATGTGCGTCCAGGTGTCCGTGTGTGGGTGTCTTCTGGTGAAGTGCGCATGCGCGGGGCACGGTGCGATGCGCGATATTACTGTCAGAGAAAGTTAGAGGCGTTTTAAAGACAGCGAATAAAGGCGCATGTAAATAAAGATCTGTACCTTTGTTGCTCTTCACATATTCCAGAGCCATTTGAACTAAATTATCTACGAACGCCTTTATTCGCTGCGCTCAATTGAGGTCGCCCTTTTGAAGCTCGCCTTTTTGTGCGCGCCCTTATTGAATAGAGCCGTACAAGAAAGTATTACTGTCACAGAAAATTAAAGACACACAATACACGGCGGCAGCCCACGAAGAACGGTCAGCTCAGCAAGTAAACATCAACAAAAGAAAGGCTGAAAGAAAGAAAAATACGACCACCAAAAAGAATGAGGTCAAAGTCCCTTGCCTACTAATGTTTATGCACTACTGTTCTAGCGCCCGTTATTGTAACGGGCTAAATGATTAGTATTCTTATATTATACTAGCTGTGTAATCCCGTCCTGTAAAAAGCGCAGGGTCCTAAAAACTATTGAAATTGTCAGAAAAAAATTAAAATGTAGAGATGTCAGGTAAGTGAAAGGAACTACTCAGGGCGCCTCTCTGCTAGGAGGTTTCGTTTTGCCAATGTGCTCGCATCGCTTGTGTATTAGCGGCTAAGTGACTTTGTCTTTCTTCGGAGGTCTCCACAACTCCACAATAATTGCATGTTTATGTTAAACATTTGTTGCATCCAGTTGTACCGAATAGCCATCTTGGCACCCCAACTCTTTATCGTTGTCCTCTGTCTCTGTTACACTATATAAGATGGTGGCACACTAGTCCTGATGTTTCAGTTTCTAAATTCAAAGTTTTTAAAAATGGTGTTGGATATTAGCTGGGTCAATCAATTTAGGTAGCATGTGTTTGACTTTTGGTTAATATTATGGTGTTTTTGGTTAATCGATTCTTAGGATTTAGACTGTGCCTGTGTCAGACTCTGCTGCACTCACATCTTCTGGTCTGATTCTCTCTAATGACAGGATTTTTTGCTTGTTTGTTTTCCAACCTGGCAGCATATGGTGCTCCTATAGATTCAGAACAACTATCTGGAGAGGATGGCACCTTGGTGCCCACTAGACACAGACTCCTGGAAGGGTAACCCAAGTGAAAATCCAGGATTTTCACCACAACTCCTCTAGGAAGGGTCTGTTTAGAGAACTGACACCATGGACCTCACCAGGATAAGTGGGCTATAATGATAAATGATGGATGATGCATTGTTGGAGTAACAAACTCATGTTAATGTTTATTGGCATGGCAATTATAAAGCAATAACATTAAAGAAATGGTAACGTATAATTATAAGTAGACATAGAAAAACATTCGATAAGACACTATGATTTCATCTTGGAAAAGAATCTTGAGAAAACTTTAATATTGTGATCGGTAGAAAAAAGAAAACAACAAATAACCCGGCTTGACCAGAAAAGTGGGGTGCAAAGTTATAAGATTTGAGCCAGTAGGACTGGAAGATGAGGTGCCAGGAGGGTTTGGACATTCAGATGGTCAGAAAACAAGCTACAGTAGGTCTGGATCCAGGAGGTCAAAAATATGGAGTGTCAAAATGGACCAATGGGCACTGCCAATGCCACCTTCACTTCCAACGGGACAAGGTGAATTATACAATCAAGAACTGTTTAGTTAGTTGTTCTCTTACCCACTTAGTCTTAGTCACTTAGTCCTGAACAGGGTCACGGGGGTCTGCTAGGGCCTATCCCAGAGAGCACAGTGTGCAAGGCAAGAACAAACCCCGGACAGGGCACCAGTCCATCACAGGGCAAACACACACACACGCGTCAACCCTAACCACACACTGGGGCTAATTTAGGATCACCAATTCACCTAGCCTGTGTGTCTTTGGACTGTGGGAGGAAACCAGAGCACCTGGAGGAATCCCACAGAGACACGGAGAGAACATGCAAACTCCACGCAGGGAGGATCCAGGGCCCTACTGAGCAAACAGAAGGAAATCGGATTGTACATTTTAAATCCATTTTCATAAACTGTTCTGGTCTGGGACTTGCCAGAAACAATCGTGGCAGCAATGAGGTAGGAGGAATTGAGAAGTCAAGCAAAATGACACTTTTTTATTGGGTAACTTATAAAGATTACAATATGCAAGTCCCCTTCTTCAGGCGAGATGTTCTTGGGAATCGCGCCATTAAACACATCTTAATGACTTGCATATGAAAATAAACTAATTTAAACCCATTAAAAAATCAATACTCTCTATAAATGAATGAAATAAATTCATAGAGTATATATATCTGGATCAATGGCCCACACTTTGCTATGCGGAATCCCAGTTTGCGGTTTCTGTAAATAAACAGCCGGGCCTCAAGTTGCCACGCTTCATGTGGCCTACAAGCCGCACCGATGTACGTCCATTCATTTCGAGTTTTTAGCTAGAAAAGCTTGTGAAACTGACAAGGTCTTTTATTTGAAAAGAGATACTGCCGCTCCAATGCTCAAAGGTCCTTGTGACAAATGATTGCCATTTGGCAGCTTATGATTAATGATCTCGCAGAGCAAAGGACACAGTAAAGGTCAGCGACCTCTTGGCTAGGGCCAGCCTACTGGGACTTCAGAGCTGGAAGACACAAAATTCACTTTCATGCCGCCCTCAGCTGGAAGTCCCTACATGGAATTGATTTTCATATATGTTTGACACGTGAAATATTTCAAGAAATCTTCGTAAACCAAACTTTCATATTCATGGGAAACGCAGTTGTAAAATGATCCCGTCTCCGGAGAAAACTGCTGAAATGAACTCTGGAGATCATTTTTACTTTAGTCAACGTGGGTTGGTCATTTTGTTATTGAACTGTCAGCTCAGGGTGAAAGTCTATTACTCCTGCCTGGAGATATTAAATCAACCGTTGGTCTCATGCTATTCATTTCTTTCCTTTTTTTTTCTTTTTTCCTTTTTGGTGTAATGAATGAAGAGGAAATTCCAACCGTCCGATTCTGTGGTGCACTCTGTGCTAACAGGTAGCCATCCCAGTGTTGTTTATTCCCACTAATATGAGCTGTCTGGGTGGAGGGGTTGCAGTCTCATATCAATGCAGTTTTACAATACAATTTATTTTTGTAAAGCCCAAAATCACACAAGGAGTGCCACAATGGGCTTTAACAGACCCTGCCTTTTGACAGCCCCCCAGCCCTGACTCCCTAAGAAGACAAGAACAGAACTCCCAAAAAAAAACCCTTGTAGGGTAAAAACAGAAGAAACCTCGGGAAAGGGAGTTCAAAGAGAGAGACCCCTTTCCAGGTAGATTGGGCACGCAGTGGGTGACAAAAAGAAGGGGCTCCATACAATAAAATACACAGAACAGAACACAAGTCATCCTCAATACAATACAATAGTGCAACAGAAATATTACAAGTACAGAGCAGAATTCAACAGTAGATAATATTACATAATACACTTTGTTATCACTTTAATAACTGTGTTTCACTTTTGCCCCAGTTGTACTGTATAAATATATATATATATACAGTTGACCCTTGATATACGACTGGCCTGACATGCGAACAACTTGGTTTGTGTTGAATTACAGCCAACGTCTTGCGTTACGACCCGAATGCGGTCACGTGTATCCAATTGTGCGATTGTAAACAAGCAGCCGAGAGCATTTGTAAGCGTCAGTCGGTGTCCAGATACATGTGTTTGTGGACGTAATTTCGGTCAGTGCAGTGATTTATATAATTTGTTTCGATAATTGCTAAGGAAGGAAGAGAAGGTAACGAAGGTAAAGAAATCGATCACAATCGAAATGAAGAAGGAAATTGTGTGGAAATATGAGAGCGGCGTTCGTGTGACCGATCTCGCTAATATGCACAGCATGTCGAAATCCACCATCTCGACAATTTTACAAAGAAAAGATTTGTATAAGGAGGCTCCTTCCAAATGATAACCACCTTCCATTTCATTCTCTTCCTCCTTCCTTCCTGCAAGCCAAAGATGTCAACTTAAATGGTGAGTACGGTATGAAATTGTTGTTTCTGGTAGGCTAGGCAATTTTTATAACTTTTTGGTTAGTACATTAGAAAAATTATTGGTGTTTTTGGTAAATTTTGCACATTATACAACCCTTTTTTATTAAAAAAAGTTAAGTAAGTGTTGCTGTGGGAGGTTCGGAACACATTAAGGGCATTTCCATTATTTCTTATGGGAAAAATACGTCTTGACTTACAACCAACATGAGTTACAACCAGCCCTCGTGAACAAATTGAGTTCATAAGTCAAGGGTCCACTGTATATATATATATATATATATATATATATATATATATACATACAGTGGAACCTCGAGATACGAGCTTAATTCGTTCCAGCACTGAGCTCGTACAGCGAATTTCTCATATCTAGAACAAACTTCCCCATTGAAAGTAATGGAAATCCAGTTAATCCGTTCCGCGCCCCAAAAATATTAACATAAAAATCAATTTTCCTAACAAATAACACTGATAAATAATATATACTGTAGTCTACCTTTAATAAATAACACTGGTAAATAATATAACTGTAGTTAATTTTTATGAAGAGTCCTGGCTGGCTTGAGGGAGACGATGGGGAGGTGGGGAGGAGGAAACGGGTTACTGTGGGGAGAGGCATCGTGGAATAATTATTTTCACGTTAAATGCAAAAAAAACAATGAAATCGCAAGCGCACAAATGCGTAGATCCTCACACTAGGGGAGAACAAGGAACACTGAGTGAGCTGGTGGGCGGGCAGCGTCAGCTTGTGTGAATCCAGCGCCAGAGAGAGACAGAGGCATGCAGGCAGCCCGAGAGAGAGAGGGCCGCGCACGCACACACAGGCAGCGCCAGAGAGAGACAGAGGCACACACAGAGATAGATAGATAAACAGACAATAACTTTGTATGATGTTAAATGTTAACATTTACCCCACCCCCCCCCCGGTGGAATTGAAGAGTCTTATAGTTTGGGGGAGGAACGATCTCCTCAGTCTGTCAGTGGAGCAGGACAGTGACAGCAGTCTGTCGCTGAAGCTGCTCTTCTGTCTGGAGATGATACTATTTAGTGGATGCAGTGGATTCTCCATAATTGAGAGGAGCCTGTTGAGCGCCTGTCGCTCTGCCTCAGATGTTAAAGTGTCCAGCTCCATGCCAACAATAGAGCCTGCCTTCCTCACCAGTTTGTCCAGGAGTGAGGCGTCTTTCTTCTTAATGCTGCCTCCCCAGCTCACCACCCCGTAGAAGAGGGCGCTTGCCACAACCTTCTGATAGAACATCTGCAGCATCTTATTGATCTTATTCGAGGCGGATCGGGAAACGTGTCACGCATACCCACAGCCTGGCTTGTGGCTCGTTATGCGAGCCAATGCTCGTATTTAGATCTGAATTTTTCGCTCATACTTTCCTCGTATCTTGAATTTCTCGTATACAGAGGTGATTGTATCTCGAGGTTCCACTGTATATATATATATATATATATATATATATATATATATATATATATATATATATATATATATATATATATATATACACACATACACAGTGGAACCTCGGGTCACGAATGTCTTGGAACACGTACAAATTGGGTTACGATCAAAAAGTTCACCAAACTTTTGCATCTGTTCACGACCACACACACAAGTGATGAACAAGCCAGTTTCCCTTCCGGTTCATACGCACCGGTGATTTACGCACGTGTTCAGTCTCTAATTATGCAATTTTCATTACGCTATAACTTATTAAGTTTATTACATAGAAAATCACCCGAAAAATTCCAGACTATCGATAAGTGTGCGAAGTGACGACATGAAGAATCATCTTCGCGGCGTCCCTGCATAAATCAAAGTCATCCAGACGATCTGGTTGCTACAGCTGCCACGTCCTCTTCATAAATAGAAGTGCGAGGTGGCTAAAGGGAGGAAAAAGAAAAGAAAGATGGAGGTTGCGGAGTGAGGAAGTAAGCAGGAAGCAGTGTGGAAAGAACCGGTGTGAGCGAGTGCGTGCTCGCAGGCAGGCAGCTGGACAGTGAGCCCAAGCAGGGGTGTTTGGCCAGAAGGAAGAAGGAAGGACAGCTGCAGGTAGAGTGGCTCCCCTTTTGCAAAGCCTGGATAGGGAGAAGCAGGGGGGTCACCAGTTAAAGAATGCACCGGGCTTGTTTTTAAAGAGACTGATTCGAGCATTGTTTCAACCTCGTTGTATTTAATGAAGACTTTTTTCTATTGGATTTTAACCTCCACTTCACTTCTGTTTTTATGGGATTATTTATTTATTGAAGGATCCTGAAAGCACTGCACTTTATTTAATTTGGACTTTGTTTTTGATTGTTGTTTTGTTGATTTTAATAAAAGCACTTGACACTTTTTGCACCATCCCTTTACTCCATTGTAGTGTCTCACTATCGTGCTCATCGGTAACATTACCGACGGTGACGGGTTTAAGGGCTCCCGGAAGCGAGACGGGAGCATGCAGTAAACCCGCATCGTCATAGACATTACCTCAAAACTGTAACCTCCTCTCCACCCAGTTCCTCCTCACTTCCTTCATGCCAGAACTCGACTCATGCAAGGTTAGTTTTCTTGGCTGTTTATGGTTAGTTTTTGTATAAATTACGGATTTTTCAAATGTTCATTTTTTTACCCTGTGCTTAAAACTCATTAAAGTGTTTACAGCGAGCGGTTTGTAAGGCTATTAGTGTGAACTCTTGCAATGTTAGTTTTCTCTGTTCAAGGTTTTCTCAGTGTTATTCAATGGTTTTACATTTAGTTTACTATTACACTGTGCATTCTATGGTATAATTAACTACTTTTGTGCTTAAAAATCTTTAAAAAAAATATATATTTACATACAGTTCATATGATCCGGAACGGATTAATTGTATTTACATACAATCCTATGGGGGAAATTACTTCAGGTCACGACCAAATCGGGTTGCGACCAGGGTTTTGGAACGAATATACTGTAGGCGACAACAGGGACGCCTTCTTAAGGGAAGAACCGGGGAAAGGAGTTATACCTCCCCCAGAATGACAGAGGGCTGTCCCCCTGGCTTGCTATGGTGCCATGGGTTTGAAACACAGAAGCTCATCCCTGCTGGGGCCTGGGGGTCCACCACCAGGAGGCGCATAGGGAACGGCTGAGCACTTCTGTGCAGGGCTGCTGCCACGCTGGGAAGGAGATTACGGGTCACCTGGAGCCCCTCTATAAAAAGAGCCACCTCACTCCATTCGAGGGGCCAGAGTCGGGAGGAAGAGAGATGAAGCTTGCCGGGAGGAACCAGAGGAGGAAAGAGAGACAAAGAGAAGAAAGAAAGTTCTGTTCTACTAGGGCTTTGTACACATTATGTGTTATATTGGTGGGAAACCTGGGAAATGTTTCCCACAGTTGAATAAAGGCTGTGTTGTGCGGGACTCCAGCTTCTGTCTGTTGTGTTTGGGTGTAATACACACACAAACAATCACATAAATAAATATATAAATAAATAAATAACATTCTATGGGGGCTATAAGGGCTGCTCTTTCAGGGTCGTGAGACTTGCTAGTGCCATCTTTGCTTGGCTGACTGCCTATACATGGATGCCTTGGATTGCGTGACTTTGCAGTGCAGATCAGTTTATAGCTGTGGACTGCAGTCAGGTTTTTGAAACTGTCAGCAGCCGACACCATAATTAGACAGATTCAGCAAGTCTATATATTCTCCCTGTCCAGGGTTGGATCCGCCATGTCCCTCAGGCTCCCTGCAACCTTAAAACCGGACTATCCTGGCAGGGAGAGAACACTGGAGCACACGTGTTGCTTCCGCTCCTCCCTGTTCACAACACTTTTTTGCTAAAATTTGCGTTAACCTTGTACTTATTGCACTTCTGTTACTTTCTCTTACTGAATTTATAGTTTTGTGGTTGCAATCGATTACTTTTTGTATTGAATTCAGATTTGTCTTTATGGACGTTACCTTGACTGAGTTTACAGACTCGGGGACAACTGATTTGAAACTTTTTGTGGTTCACGGGATGAAACTTTCCTTTGATTGCCCACTCATGCCTGATGCCTGATTTATGAACATTTTTCTTTGCATCGGGGAGATCTAGGAACTGGGAATATTCTGTCTTCTTACTGGAGTGCTGTCAATGCCCTCTGTTTGGGCTTCAACTTCAGCCATCGAGTTTGTGACGCTAAGGCGTTCAGACCTGTAATACTCATGGTTAAATGTATGAGATTATATGATAGATCCTCCGAATTCTGGTAATCATCTTCATGAGTATCTTATAATATCTTCTAGCTGACTTTAATAAATGAATGGATGGATGGATGGTAGACATTGCCAACACACCTGTCATGAAATACAGAGAGGCCTCAAAGGTGACAAAATGACACTCACACTTAAAACTAATCATCACAGAGGACAGGGGGCCTTAATAAACACCTCAAGAGGCTAGATGTCAGAGATCCAGATAGGTGTGAGTATGGCTTGGAGGAACAGACCAATGAAGACAAACTGCAGATCTACCCTCATCTACAGACAATCATAACTCACACACGACACACACTAACACTTCACTACTAAAAAGTACCAAACGAGCCCATTTTAAAATCAGTACTTCACCAGCATTGCTACATTTGGTATGGACACCTTGCACTTGTTAACACATCCAAACCCTGCTCAGTACTACAAAGGGTGACTAGGGTTACCAGAAATCTGCTAACCCAAAGGAGGACACCCAAACAAAGCCATGATAAAGGAGGACCAAGGAGAATGCGTCCCATTCTATTCACGAAAACACTGTGTGAACTCGGAGTTACAATAGAAATCTAAAAACAACTAATCTGATAGGTCACAAAAGGTTTGCAATGGACACGTAAGAATCACAAAGCAAACATTTTGCTCCGTTTTCGATGCGTCCTTCACCAAAGCACAGATATTTCGTTTTCATGTGGTCCGAGAATTTGCTTTTCCTCTTGTTAGTGTTACTGCTGGGCGACAGTTTTAGATAAAAGACTATTGCATATTCGTATAACAAATACGGACGACACAAAATGGTGAAGTGGGTGTAGACACGCAGTCGTGTTTTATTTTTGATAAAACGTAGATGACTTATGTGAAACACAGAGATGACAGCTTGCGATTTCAACCAATAACACGGTCAAGTCGGTGATTGATGAAAGTCGGACATTTTCACCTTATTAGGCAATGCCTGCCGGACGGAGGAAGAAACGACGAAAAGGGGGACATGTCCTCCTTTTGTCCAAACATCTGGTAACCCTAAGGGGTGACCCACCCACTGCTCCTCATTATAACATACGTAAATCTCTGCAAGCTCAGACCCTGGGTGAGCAGATACGATAAAACTGCACAACACCTGAGAGGGCTGGCAGTAAATGAAGCATCTGAAGGCTGGAGGTGGGGATGGCATAGAAGTTATCCGTTATTTGCTTCCGTAATATTTTTATACAGGAACTGAGGTGTGAAAGCTGGCATTGGTCCAGATTTTAAAATTTTAATATCGACTCAACACCAAACCAGACAGACTCGTCTCTTTTCAGTTTGTGAGGTGCAAAACACTTGAGTCCCTAATGCTTGTACTTCTGGATGTAGAAGTCAAACCTCTTAAGTTGATGTTAATAGTAAATTCACATAAGTTTCTATTTACTGTATATACTCTGCGGTGGGCTGGATTAGTTCCTGCCTTGTGCCCTGTGTTGGTTGGGATTGGCTCCAGCAGACCCCCGTGACCCTGTGTTCGGATTCAGCGGGTTGGCAAATGGATGGATGCATGTATATACTCGCGTATAAGTCGGGTCTTGAATCCCGAAAAATCGATCATAAAATCAGACCTCGATTTATATGCCTGTTCAAAAATGTAACACTTAATTTTTTTTTTTTTAACATCTTCTTGCTTCCTCCAATCTCACATCAGTTTTTCAGACACATCAAATTTTGTTGCATCAGTGCAGTTACGAATTTCTTTAGCCACTTCAACGACTTTTCATTTAAAACCAGCTTCATATTTTCTTCTGATTGAATGCTCCATCGCAGATAAGGGATGTTTTTACGATAAAGGTGTATGAGGATGTGAGATACAAAATACACAAAACAGTGCAAACGACACTTTGGAATAGTTAGGGTATTACTGTGTGGTCACGTAGGCATAGAAAAGAAAGGCCGTATGCCCCATGGCTACTCTCTCAGGTGGGCGTTAGCATATCATAATCTCTTGGACCTATAGCGGGAGTTTTCTGCATTCGAGTTATACAACCGACATTATAAAATACCAGAAATTATACTGTAAAATCAAGTCCTGACTTATCCGCGAGTATATACAGTAATTTGAATAGAATGTAGGTTCCTCATAGTAGCATAGGTAGCACAGAAGGGAAGATGCTGATTTTCCTCCAACAAGCTAACTAACATGTTAACAGAATAACCTTAATGCTTGTCTACATTCCTGTATTCAGACAACAGCATGCTCTCAGATCGTAGTTAGACATTTAATTAGAAACGTGAACTGGTGGACAGAAAGGTTAAACTGCACTGAATGTAGAGGAAAAAAATATTCTTTTAATTAGAATGTGTGCTTGTGTGATTTTAACAATCGAATCACAGGCAGGGTACTGTAAGTGACTTAGAGTGGTCACACCAAATGTTAGAATTAGAATTAGAAACCAGACGCACATCCTTATGTTTTAAGTTCAGGTTCCTAATCACTTGGCATCGCTGCCATTCTACTCTTTGTAATGACATCTACCCAGCTCTAGAATTGAATTTAGAACTTCTAGCGTAATGTCCTCATCAATTGCCCTCCTAATCTTTGTAATGAAATCTTCCTCCCTAACCAGCTTAAGAGTCAAGCCCTCCTTTGGACGGAGTGCCGTTAGATGTGATCATTTTTGGGGCTGTCCTGAAGGTAGCTTGACTGATTTCTTATTATATCTTCATGAATTCTGAAGAAGTAATCAAAGTATTCATAAAGAAAGCAGCTTCCTCTGAGATCTTAATGTATGTCAGTAGTTAAAACAGGCGTGTATTTTTAAATCAGAGCTGTGGCAAAGGGCATCACTATTTCATTGTTGAGAGGTTCTGTTTTAATTAAAACCCACAGCTCACACAAAAAAGCCCCATGTGGATAACTAATAGGTCATAGAAAATGTTACCTGTGCCACATGCTGTAAAAATAGTGACCTTTCAATCAGTAATCTGGTGCTGTCAGAGCACTGGCCACATTGTGGTTGCTTCTTTAGGAAGTGCTGTCTTTCTGTATCACTTCTACATGACGCCTACGTAATCTGTAAATGCTGCTCTGTGTACCAGGGTATGCGGAATCTACACATAGTGAAGCTGGACAGTGCTGGACATGTCCAATAATCTGTTGTGTTTCGGGATTGGCCGCTGTGAAGGTGACAGATACGTGGGCCAATGTGACAGATGAAGAGTGCTGGGTCGCAAAGTAAATGGAATTCATTGACAACACATGGAATGATATGGTGGCTAAAATATTGAAAGAGGGTTATGGGTAGCTGGATGTTATCTCTGGGGTACTGGGTGTAAGGCGGGCAAGAGTCACCATGGTCAGTCCACGGCAGGTCACCATCACTAACACACTGGTAAAGACAGACAGACAGACAGACAGACAGACAGACAGACAGACAGACAGATAGATAGATAGATAGATAGATAGATAGATAGATAGATAGATAGATAGATAGATAGATAGATAGATACTCAACTCATTCACTTGAGTCACTTTGAGTCAAGCCAACCCAGAGGATGGAGGTCCACAAGAAGCCAAGCAACCAAGCACCACCTTTAATAGAGAGAAGGCCACTGCCTATATTTTCAGTTCAGATCGATATTTCAGTATAGTAGGCAAGATAGATAGATAGATAGATAGATAGATAGATAGATAGATAGACAGACAGACAGACAGACAGACAGACAGACAGACAGATATTTTAGTATAGTAGGCAAGATAGATAGATAGATAGATAGATAGATAGATAGATAGATAGATAGATAGATAGATAGATAGATAGATAGATAGATAGATAGATATTTTAGTATAGTAGGCATGACAGACAGACAGACAGACAGAAAGATAAATAGATAGATATTTTAGTATAGTAGGCAAGATAGATAGATAGATAGATAGATAGATAGATAGATAGATAGATAGATAGATAGATAGATAGATAGATAGATAGATATTTTAGTATAGTAGGCAAGATAGATAGATAGATAGATAGATAGATAGATAGATAGATAGATAGATAGATAGATAGATAGATAGATAGATAGATAGATAGATATTTTAGTATAGTAGGCAAGATAGATAGATAGATAGATAGATAGATAGATAGATAGATAGATAGATAGATAGATAGATAGATAGATAGATAGATACTCAACTCATTCACTTGAGTCACTTTGAGTTGATCCAACCCAAGAAGCCAAGCATTCCCATTAACAGAGAGAAGCCCCCTGCCTATATTTTCAGTTCTGTAGCGCCATTGTGCGCTCGTTTTGTTTCTTTTGTTGAAGGAATTAAACAGGGTAACCTGGTTGGTGTCCCAACATTTTATCCTTGAACGCAGGTTTCACTGCTGTTCGACCACACATGCAAATGTTTAACTGTCCAAGTTTTACTTATTCATGCTCACTCCATCTCCATTTCACCTTTCCATTTCTTACTTGAGGTGGTTTATTATTTGACATTTTGTGTCAGCTACGTAAACAATGCTTCAAGTCTTCTGGGCTTTTCTACAACTTCTGATGGCAAGCACTGAAAAATAACAAGAGAGTTTATATAGACTGATGAGTCAAAACATTCTGACCACCAGCATATGAAGCAAATGATGTTGACTACCTCATGACAATGGTGCTTGTGAAGGTGAGAGATATAATAGATGGTAAGATGACATTAGGTACTCATAGTCCTAAAGTGACTCTGAATGTGGTCTGGTTTTTGGTGCCAGACAAGGCTGGTCTGAGTATTTCAGAAACTCCTGATCTGCTGGGATTTTCACACACAACCATCTCTAGGACTTACAGAGAATGGGCTGAAAAAGGGAAAATATCCAGTGAGCAGCAGATCTGTGGGTGAAAATGCCTTGTTGATGCCAGTGGTCAGAGGGGAATGGCCAGACTGGTTTGAGCTGATAGAAAGGCAACGGTAACTCAAATAACCACTCGTTACAACCGAGGTGTGCAGAAGAGCATCCCTGAACACACAACACAACACACCTTGAAGCAGATGGACTACAGCAGCAGGAGACCACACCAGGTGCTACTCTGGTCAGCTAAGAACATGCAACTGCGGCTACAGTTCACACAGGCTCACCAAAATTGGACTACAAAAGATTGGAGAAATGTTGCCTGGTCTGATGAGTCTCGATCTCTGCTGTGGCATTTCAGATGGTAGGGTCAGAATTTGGTGTCAACAACATGAACTCATGGATCCATCCTGCCTTGTATAAATGGTTCAGGCTGGTGGTCTTGGTGTTATGGTGTGGAGGGATATTTTCTTGACACAGATTGGGCCCCTTAATACTAACTGAGCATCATTTAAATGCCACCACCTATATGAGTATTGTTGCTGACCATGTCCATCCCTTTATGACCGCAGTGTGCCCATCTTCTGATGGCTACTTCCAGCAGGGTTACACGCCATGTCACAAAGCTCAGATCATCTCAAACTGGTTTTTTGAACATGACAATGAGTTCACTGCACTCAAATGGCCTCCACAGTCACCAGATCTCAGTCCAATAGGGCACCTTTGGGTTGTGGTGGAACAGGAGATTATCATCATGGATGTGCAGCTGATGGACTGGTGTCCAGTTCAGAGTCAGTTGTTCCTTCCTTTCATCTGATGCTGCTGAGACAGATAAACCTGTGACCAACCACAGTAACCGCGTGATGCTATCATGTCAATATGGACCACAATTCCTGAGGAAAGCTTCCAGCTCTTTTTTGAATCTACGCCATGAAGAATTATGGCAGTTCTGAAGGCAAAAGGGGGTCCAACCCAGTACTGCCAAGGTGTACCTAATAAAGTGGTTGGTGAGTGTATGTAGGGCTGACTACAGAAGAGGACTCTGGGGGTCCATGGAGATAAAGAGTGTTTAGTAGTGGAGTATGAACTTTCAGGCCCATAGAATGAAAAGAATCTCTGACAAGTAAAGGAAAGAAACTTGAAATCTGGTCAAGGCCATTCGTACAATTTCAATGATTTGCTAGCAAATGATATTAAAAGACTAAGTAAGGCTCCGGCTCACTAACACTTCCTCGATGAAAGAAACGGCCATCTAGAAGTTGTGTACATTTTCAAAGCCAGCTGTAATGACGGAGTCAATGGCCATGTTGGCAGTAGTCAGCGGAAGACCAGATGGGGACTTGCATAAGCTCGCTGATTCATCACAAACACTCAAAGGAATGCAAACACCCACTTTAGTGCACCTTTACAGGGCCCAGTTCTTCACCTAGAAGACATGATATCCTGGAATGTGTGACAAACACATTGCACCTGGAGAAACATCCATGAAACATCAGGGAAAACAATGCAAAAAAGCTCTCATCTTGGAATTTAACGCTACAGCTGCATATGGACAGCAATGGACTGGTGTCCAGCTCAGGGTCGGTCATTCCTTCCTTTCATCTGATGTTGCTTAGACAGATCAACCTGTGACCAAATGTGTGGCTTTGAAAAAATGGATGGATGGACACAAAGCCTAAGGCTTATATACTGTAGAACTATGGAAGGCACTGTATCAATAAAATCGGGAGTGGTCTCCCCTCGAATTTCTCGTATACTCAGATATGGAGATGGATATTTGAGGAGTAAACCACAAGACAATGATTATATTTTTTGATTATGTACATTAAAGAACCATCAACAACAAATCAAATCAAATTAATAATATATTGAAAAATTATTATAAAAGTAAATTTGTATAAATCGGACTCTGCAGCTGCATGAATAAAAAAGTACCACTTCCAGTTAGCAGGAATAGCTCAAAAGTTGATCGAAATCTGGGTTTTGTACCTAATACTTGTATGCAAAATTTGGTTGACCCAAGTGAAAGTGTACTCAAGTTATCGTGTTTACACAAACACAGACAGACACACAGACATAATTCCAAGAATGATATTTTCGGATTCAGGGAGGAATAAAACATAGGGAAAGTATTGTAATCATCCAAAAATTCGATGTCAAGATTTTCATGAATCTCGACGTTTTAGACCTCCCTGACTTTCTTGTTTACCTATACTTCATAAACAAGAAAGTCAGGGAGGTCTAAAACTTTGAGATTCATCAAAATCCCAACATCGAATTTTTGGACGATAACAATAGTTTCCCTATATTTTGTATATTGGAAAGTCAGGGAGGTCTAAAACATCGAGATTCATCAAAATCTCAAAACTGAATTTTTGGACGTTTAAAATACTTTCCCTATACCTCATAAATGAGAAAGTCAGGGAGGTCTAAAACTTCGAGATTCATCAAAATCTCAACATAGAATTTTTGGACGATAACAATAGTTTCCCTATATTTCATATATGAGAAAGTCAGGGAGGTCTAAAACGTTGAGATTCATCAAAATCTCGACATCGAATTTTTGGACGATTACAATACATTCCCTATATTTTGTATATTGGAAAGTCAGGGAGGTCTAAAACATCGAGATTCATCAAAATCTCAACATCGAATTTTTGGACGATAACAATAGTTTCCCTATATTTTGTATATTGGAAAGTCAGGGAGGTCTAAAACATCGAGATTCATCAAAATCTCAAAACTGAATTTTTGGACATTTAAAATACTTTCCCTATACCTCATAAATGAGAAAGTCAGGGAGGTCTAAAACTTTGAGATTCATCAAAACCTCAACATCGAATTTTTGGACGATAACAATAGTTTCCCTATATTTCATATATGAGAAAGTCAGGGAGGTCTAAAACATTGAGATTCATCAAAATCTCGACATCGAATTTTTGGACGATTACAATACATTCCCTATATTTTGTATATTGGAAAGTCAGGCAGGTCTAAAACATCGAGATTCATCAAAATCCATCCATTTTCCAACCCGCTGAATCCGAACACAGGTTTACAGGGGTCTGCCGGAGCCAATTCCAGCCAACACAGGGCACAAGGCAGGAACCAATCCCGGGCAGGGTGCCAACCCACCGCAGGACTTCATCAAAATCTCAAAACTGAATTTTTGGACGTTTAAAATACTTTCCCTATACCTCATAAACGAGAAAGACAGGGAGGTGTAAAATGTTGAGATTCATCAAAATCTCAACATCGAATTTTTGGACGATTACAATACTTGCCCTATACTTCGTATATGAGAAAGTAAAAATAAACAGTTGCCCATGTAGTCTACTGGATCAGATGTGTGACCAAGAGGGGGACGCTGTAGCACCCCCAAACCCCAGACACAATTACACAGACACAAGTCCCAGGTGCAAATGCAAGGTTTATTAAACAAATACCTTACAAATGTTTCCTTCTAGTAGTGGCACAAGCACAATATGATCCTTTCTCTTTCTTTCTTTTTTCTCCTCCACACCTCCCTGGCGAGCTTTGTCCGTTCTCCACACCCGACTCTAGCTGACATGGATGAAGCTGAGCAGTTTCTTTTATCTTCAGGTGGCAGGGCATAGACCGTTCGAAGCACTTCCGGGTCAAACACAGGGGATTATTAATGACAGCAGCTCCCTCTGGTGGCCTCCACTGAACCCAACAGGGCTGCCCAATGGGACTACAGGTCCCAGCATGCCCTGTGGGTGTCCATGTTGGAATCTTAGCCCAGGGATGGTGCCCTTTAGTGCAGTGATTCTTATTTGAGTCACGGACCCCTTTAAGAATCTGATGAAAGCTATGGACAGCCTTCCTCAGAAATATTCACATAAACACAACTTTGCATGCAATGAATTTTATTAATTGAGATTTGATTGTCTCATACATATATGACATACACAAAGTATTATTAAAGTGTAAAGAAAACAATCTAAAAAAAAATCCTTTTTTATGCAAAACGTAATGGCCACTCATTATAAGTATGAAACGCAATCCTCTTCTGCAAATTAAAACTGATCTACTACTAGTACGTTTTCATTTTTATCTGACCCTCACAGACCCCCTGATACCCATCCATGGTTCCCCTAGGGGTCCACGGACCTCAGGTTAAGAACTCCTGTGCCAGAGTTTTGGAGGTGGGGGTCACTGGTCCGAATAGATTGTCTCCCCGTGTCCCTCCATTACACTGGCATCCCAGCCAGGTAAGGAACATCGATCCATCTTTGCTGGGATGCCAGCACATTCACTCAGAAGTTGGCAGGAGGTGAAAGGCTGGGAACAACCTGCACTTCTTCTTGGCCATTCAGTACAGCAGCATCCCGGCCAGGTAATGAATCTTGCACCATCCTGGTTGGGATGCCAGCCTGTGCCTGCTGTCCCATCACAGGCATCACGCATTCTTTACCACTGCCACACTGTGTGACCTGGAAGGAGTTGCTTCGGCAGCCAGTGCTTCACCTTCAGAATTGCTGAAATGGTTACTCAATTCACTTGTGGTTTGCAGGGCACTTTGGATCAATGCATTAGCTGAATAACTAAATAATACGCTGTGTAAAACTGCCCCTTACTACTGAGGGTAACTTGTAACTTTCTGTTATCATCCACCTCATCTTTACCTACAATTATCAAGACAACAATTCTATTTTTTTTCTCCATAAATGCTACACTGATGGCAACACTGAATACAAAAGGTCTGTTTTTTATTTTTCTTAAAAATGATCCATTTTTCCACACTTAAATGCTGCTTGTGTAAGTATAACTTGAAGGATAAATAGGGGTCTGGCAAGATTTCACTTGATATTTAGCCTAAAGAACTGACCCTTCAATAAGACACATTTACACACCTACACGTATACGCCATGCTGCAAAAACCTGCAACCCGACTCCATACAGATACACGGTAAGATTTTAATCACGGCAGGATATTATATGGGAATTTACAGGATACTGCTAATCTGGGCTTTTTAACAGAAACAGATAAGATGCCCAAAGCAGGCCTTTCATGGGTCCTGTTCTCCAAAACCTTCTACCCTGACTGTGTCTGCATTATTAGGTTAATGACTTGGGTCACATAAGCCACCCTTGGCTACTGGCATTAACCAGGGCTTAGACGCTGTTAGCTGGCAGTAACGAGGCACTGCTTTTGTTTTTTTTTTCCTCCTCAAATCTTGATTAGCATTTGTTTGCCACAGGAATTATCAGCTAAGCAGCTCCAGGGAAAACAGACCCCTAATGAGAAGAAAAAGACTGGCCTAATCAGCCTTTATCTACCTTGTTAGTTTACAGGGATCAATGTTCTTCCACGAGTAAGAAACAGTGAATTTGAAAATCATTGCACTGGTATGTGCAGGAAGCTGTAAAAAGGCAACTTTTGTTTATACAGCTAACTCTAAAGGGGCTGCAGAGGTGGGCAGGGGCGACAAAACACACCAGACTGCCTGTCACGAGACCAGGAGAAGGGTATAGGAGTGACAAGGGAACTTCACACTCTCTCTGGGGACAGCAGGGAGCCCACAAGGCACTGCATGCAGTTATGTGTGCTGAAGATTTGACACAAACGAGTAAACCCTTTCACTCTGCATTTGGAAATTTCTCAAGACAAATTTTACATGGCTGGGTTTGCATGGAGCACAATTTATAATAGACAGACAGACAGACAGACAGACAGACAGACAGACAGACAGACAGACAGACAGACAGACAGACAGACAGACAGACAGACAGACAGATAGATAGATAGATAGATAGATAGATAGATAGATAGATAGATAGATAGATAGATAGATAAAGTGAATACACTATATAAGAGATAGATAGATAGATATCTAGATAGAATACACTATATAAGATAGATACATAGATAGGAAAAGTACTATATAATAGATAGACAGACATGTAAGTCACTATATAATCGATACATACACTGTATAACAGATAGATAGATAGATAGATAGATAGATAGATAGATAGATAGATAGATAGATAGATAGATAGATAGATAGATAGATATGGCACTATATAATATATAGACATATAAGGCACTATATAATAGATAGATAGATAGATAGATAGATAGATAGATAGATAGATAGATAGATAGATAGATAGATAGATAGATAGATAGATAGAGTGAATACATTATATAAGAGATAGATAGATAGATAGATAGATAGATAGATAGATAGATAGATAGATAGATAGATAAAGTGAATACACTATATAAGAGATAGATAGATAGATATCTAGATAGAATACACTATATAAGATAGATACATAGATAGGAAAAGTACTATATAATAGATAGACAGACATGTAAGTCACTATATAATCGATACATACACTGTATAACAGATAGATAGATAGATAGATAGATAGATAGATAGATAGATAGATAGATAGATAGATAGATAGATAGATAGATAGATAGATATGGCACTATATAATATATAGACATATAAGGCACTATATAATAGATAGATAGATAGATAGATAGATAGATAGATAGATAGATAGATAGATAGATAGATAGATAGATAGATAGATAGAGTGAATACATTATATAAGAGATAGATAGATAGATAGATAGATAGATAGATAGATAGATAGATAGATAGATAGATAGATAGATAGATAGATAGATAGATAGATAGATAGATAGATAGATAGATAGATATGGCACTAAATAATTGACAGACATGTAAGGCACTATATAATAGATAGATAGATAGATAGATAGATAGATAGATAGATAGATAGATAGATAGATAGATAGATAGATAGATAGATAGATAGATAGAATACACTATAAAAGAGATAGATAGATAGATAGATAGATAGATAGATAGATAGATAGATAGATAGATAGATAGATAGATAGATAGAATACACTATAAAAGAGATAGATAGATAGATAGATAGATAGATAGATAGATAGATAGATAGATAGATAGATAGATAGATAGATAGATAGATAGATAGATAGAGTGAATACACTATATAAGAGATAGATAGATATCTAGATAGAATACACTATATAAGAGATAGATTCATAGATAGGAAAGTACTATATAATAGATAGACAGACATGTAAGTCACTATATAATCGATACATACACTGTATAACAGATAGATAGATAGATAGATAGTGTACCTATTAGTCACTTAGTGCCACGTGACAAGATTTTAAGGAAAGCTTTGTGTTTCGTAGCAATAAGAGACAAATGGCTGCCCTATGGCAACCCCTTTAATGTTGTAGTGCAAGGAGCTGCCATCATGGACTGCTCTTTTGTATTAGTAGAATTAGAAAAATGAACTGTTCATATGTATATAATAATAACACTGTAGTGAAAACCGGTTAAGTTAAGTTTATCGTGCATTTCATTGGGTACCAAATGTTACTTGTTTAAATGACAGAAGTGATTTAACGTTTAATTTGTCAAGAAGCAGGGTCCCGTAAAGCACTTTGATGCCATGCATAGATGGATGCATATCTTCATTCAACCACACAGTGGCATTGCACCATTTTATCCAACCCACTAGGTGTTTCAGAGAGATATCAATGAAGTGCAGACGTCAACAAACCCCTCTAATATGTAAGGCCATCTCTTCTGTGTCAAGAAAAGGTCAGTTCAAAAGCACAAACCTGAAACTGTGATAGTAATATCATTTTAAAAATACAGGCGTCCATTGCATCATCTGCAGTGATGCTTTAGTTGAGGTATGCATTGTAATGACTCGTCCATCATGGGCTGCATTAATAATGGAGAAGAGTCGGAGGACAGGAAGGTGGAGAAGGACTTTGTCTTGTGGTGCAGGGGCAACAAGCTGCAACTAAACATCATCAAGACCAAAGAGCTGTTGAGGGGCCAAGGAGCCTCGGAGATCATTCAGGGGTGCAGGGGTATAAGTACCTGGGGGGTTCACATAAAGAACAAAGTGGACTGGTCTGACAACAAAAGAAGGGCCAGAGCAGCTAAGGAGACTCAGATCCTTTTGATGGGTGCAGCAAACTGCTGGAAATGTTCTACCAGTCCATAGTAACCTGAGCTCAAAAGAAGCAAAACTTACCAGAAAAGCATCACAGAGCGGACCCTGGACACACTGTACGCTGTTGTGAAAAAGAGCATGATGGCAAAGTTGGATGCAATTATGAAAAACCCCCTCCAGGAGGCGCTCTCTCTCTAGGAGCACTTTTAGCCACAGACTCATTCTACTGCGGTGTGCCAGGTGCCAGCAGCTCAGGGGGTGTTTTCTGCCCACTACTATCAGGCAATTCAATGCACTTGTTAAGTTCATTATGTAATAACTGCAATATATAAGTGATTTGGATAGGAATAAAAGTAACAAGCTGGTAAAGTTTGCAGATGATACCAAGATAGATGGATTAGCAGGTAATTTGGAATCCGTTGTATCATCACAGAAGGACTTGGACAGCATACAAGCTTGGGCAGATTTGTGGACCATGAAATTTAATGTCAGTAAATGTAAAGTATGACACATAGGAAGTAAAATGTGAGGTTTGAATACACAATGGGAGGTCGGAAAATCGAGAGTACACCTTATGAGGAGGATTTAGGAGTCATAATGGACTCAGCGCTATCAGCTTCCAGACAGTGTTCAGAAGCCATTAAGAAGGCTAACAGAATGTCAGGTTATATAGTGCCTTAATGTGTGGAGTACAAGTCACAGGAGGTTCATAACGCACTGGTGAGGCCTCATCTGGAGTATTGGGTGCAGTTTTGGTCTCCATGCTAGAAAAAGGACATAGCAGCACTAGAAAAGGTCCAACTAGGCTGATTCCAGGGCTACAGGGGATGAGTTATAAGGAAAGATTAAAAGAGCTGAGCCTTCTCAGGAGATTAAGAGGAGACCTGACTGAAGTGTTTAAAATTATGAAGGGAATTAGTCCAGTGGATCGAGACTATTATTTTAAAATGAATTCCTCAAGAACACGGGGACACAGTTAGAAACTTGTTAAGGGGAAATTTCACACAAACATTAGGAAGTTGTTCTTTACACAGAGAACCACAGACACATAGAATAAGTGACCAAGTAGTGTGGTAGACAGTAAGACTTTAGGGACTATCAAAACTAGACGTGATGTTATTTTAGTAGAATTAAGTGGGTACGAACGTCAGGCTTTGTTGAGCTGAATGGCCTGTTCTCGTCCAGATTGCTCTAATGTTCTAATAATAATAACGGGTTGTACGCGTAAGTCTCCACTCATCCAAGGCAATGTTATTTTGTGCAATTTTATAGATTTTGATTCTTTTACCTCAGTATGATATTGGGTGCTACCTCAATGTCTGAGGTAGGGACTTTCAAAGCTCGACTTGATGTTATTTTAGAAGAATTAAGTGGATAGGCGTGGCGAGCTTTGTTGGGCTGAATGGCCTGTTCTCGTCCAGATTGTACTAATGAAGTTAAACTGTGACCCCTTCTACTTCGTCGATTACTAGATCATGGCATTTCACTGATCAACCCCTGCTCTACTGTGTTACGAAACCCAATATGTGTTTTCTGCTTTTAGGTGAACTGATTTTCAGAAAATTTAACTCACTGCCCTCATTATAGTGCTTCATGCAAAGTTAACAGAAAAAAGAAAGCTGCGCCGCGGCGGCTGTCTCTCATCCAGTGTAAAATCAATTCTACAGTCATTACCGCACCTACAGTGTCAAGATTAGCACACTTTTGAGTAATCTTATTTTGTAATGCAGCAGGAAATAATAGCTTCTTTTATAAGGAATATATTATGGATTAACACCAGTGACAGCTATGAGTACATAATAAGATCTGAGTGATGACAAAAATAATTACTTTATTGCCAAGAGTAGATTAAAGGATTCTCCTGTGCTTTGGCTGCCAAATTTAGATTTATTTTCCGATAGCTTTAGGAGGCATGGTGGTGCAGTGACTAGCACAGCTTTGTTTAAAATCAATTCCGGCAGAGTAATTCTTTCCTTGTTTGTGTGCGTTTTCCTCAGGTGGTCTCGATTGTTTCCTATTACACATGTCCCACTAAATAACTAACCATAAGTAAAGAGGCATGGATGTCATAGTGGGTTAATCATTACCCAGGGCCCACTGGTTGGCAGGGCCCTCGAAGCCTGGAATGAAAAGTTTGTTTTCAAGAGAAAGGGCCCTAGAGAGACAGCTTATGTTAGAAGACCCAGAGTTCTGTGCTGCACCCCTGAAAGAAGCTGTAAGGACCCTGGGTTTTTATTCTCTGTGTGGAGGATTTCTTGATGTTTCAGGTGAGGTCCTACTGGTTACTCC
Source organism: Erpetoichthys calabaricus (assembly GCF_900747795.2). Taxonomy (NCBI): domain Eukaryota; kingdom Metazoa; phylum Chordata; class Cladistia; order Polypteriformes; family Polypteridae; genus Erpetoichthys; species Erpetoichthys calabaricus. The sequence goes on along the minus strand of NC_041400.2, from coordinate 177,982,019 downwards.
AATGTTCCTCTAATTTACCAGTGATGCACTGGTTTGACAGCAGGAGGCCCGACAGCACAACTAAAGACACTCACGAAAAAAGGACTTCCAGATGTGCTTCGGAAAGTGGCCATAATGATGGGATAAGTGCGTTTGAAGTGAGGGGGAGTATTTTGTGTCTTTCACTGTAATAATAATTTTTTTATTTAAACATTCACCGTATTTTTTGATCACACCTCATACTCGCAGGAATGAGTGTTTTTGATTTTTAATACATTGGAAAAATCTTTCTGAAAACATGTTTTCACTTCACCATTATGGGTTATTGAGTGGACACCGTTGGGAAAAAACGGTAAATTTATTGATGTAAAATTAAATCTACACTACAATAATATGAAAGGTTCTGAATATTTTCTGGATCCACTCCATGTGCTCTTTTCATAATTTGGAGTATTTGGAGGGCGCATATCTTTTCAAAGTCACACAAAAGAATTTTTTGGGTTGAGTTTGCAGCTTTGTGGGTTTCAGGCCAGTGGTGTAGCCACTAGGCCACACTGTTGGCTATCAGTTCCCCCCATTTAGTCTGAGGCCCTTTGTAATGTAAACGGGATTAAATTATGCTTGCAAATCAGGAACATCATCAATAAGGGGCGCTGCTCGACAGATAAAGAGCTTCTAGAGGGTTCAAGAATAAATGAAAACACTGGACAAGATGGAGCCTTCAGCTACTGGGCTTTAAAATGGAGGATGGCCCATCAGTTTCCACACTTAAATCAACGCATATTCTTATTAAAGCTGCTGTTGTTGTTCATTTCACTAAAATAAAGGCTTAGTGATTATTAAGAATTAGCCACGGTTTTGTCGTAAACAGGTAATAGAATAATTAAAAAGTATTTGTTACCTCCTTTCCTCTGTATTCACGGCTCTTCACCGCCCTTTCTCAGACTCTGTCGTTATTTTCAAGGCCCCTTTCTCTCCTCCTGTTTGGTTTTAAACTTTCTCCGTGTGCCACGTACGCCTTTACTCCTCCTCGTGCGTCTCATACTCTCACTTCCTCTTTTGATTGCATCACCAAAGCTAAAACTGACCAATCAGGTTGCTTGGAGGGACTGGACACACAGACCTTTGTCACTAAATTGTAACTAAACCTCCTGTACTCTGCTTGTATTCTTGGTGCCATTTCTACATTGCCAAGCTGCTACTGGTGCCCATGGGGAGTGACACCGGACATGTTGGGATTCAACAATGAGAATCGCTTCTTATTCGAGTGGTCAGTACTGTACAATGACCAGGGGGTGGAGGTGGCCAGTGGGCTTTGGTCATCAGAACTGATTTTGTCTCTTGTATCGAACTTTGAACTTACTTTCTCTCGAAATGCTGCTGACTGGAGTTTCTGTTTATCTTGGCTTCACCACCAAACGGCCAACATTACAGTTACAATTTTAACAATAATAATTTAATGAACTTTACATTGCCAGGATTTGTTGATGTTAAAGGACTGCTTTTGTTCCACTGCGTGTTTAACATCACTTGTATATTTATGCCTACACTTTGTAATTTACTGTTAATACTTCAGAGCTGGTGGCGCAGTGGGTAGCGCTGCTGCCTCGCAGTAAGGAGACCTGAGTTTGCTTCCCGGGTCCTCCCTGTGTGGAGTTTGCATGTTCTCCCTGTGTCTGCGTGGGTTTTCTCCAACAGTCCGAAAACATGCAGGTTAGGTGCATTGGCGATCCTAAATCCCTGGTGTGTGCTTGGTGTGTAAGTGTGTGTGTGTCTGGCGTCCTGCCCGGGATTGGTTCCTGCCTTGCGCCCTGTGCTGGCTGGGATTGGCTCCAGCAGACCCCCGTGACCCTGTAGTTAGGATATAGCGGGTTGGATAAAGACTGACTGACTTTAGAGCTGTAAGCGCTCTGAGCGAACACAGCGAAACTAAACTGATCTGAATTTTTCACTTTCGCTTCCACAATCGTATTATTACATGCAATCATTATTATACTGTACATCCTCGACCATAAATTTTGGATAATTGCTCAAGAGGTTCTCGCCCACACCCACAATTGACATTTATAGGCAGCATACAAAAATGCTCAGCTTTGAAAAATGAATCGTGTCAAAATAGATAATCACCTTTTGCGTTGGTTACAAAGTATAATACACAACTGACACAACAGCCTTTAAAGGCGTAACTGACGAAAATGGAAAAAGAAATCAATAAATAAATACATATATAATAAGGCCAAGGATAGCCACACCTTTACTCTTTAGTCTTGATCTGAATCCTCCAACTGCACTTGCAGTTCCACACACGATTGGCAATTCCATGCTTTGTCAGTGATACCAAAACTATAAAAAAAAAAGTAAAGCGCTAACATTTTGCACTTGCATGTTAAACAGATCAAACCTGGAGTTTTTCAGTTAATTGGTAAAACATTAACCTCTGCCCAGGGTTTATGTCTTATCGAGCGGACTCTTCATTAATCCAACCCCTTCTAAGCGCTCTAATTACCCCACACTATACAATATCAGCAGTCCTAGTGGTCCTAATTGTCCGGGAGGCTGTAATGGTTTATAGACTCGGAACAAGAGATGAAATACTTCAGTACTCTCACTTTTTACAGTTCATACCTTTAGGAAATACAAATTTCTGTAGGCACACATTCATTCATTCATACTACGGGGAAAACGCTTAACCATAAACCTTAGCAGGGACCTAAGCGGTGCTTGTGGATGGACAGATGCTTACGTAACTGATGCGGCTACAAAGCATGATGGGAGTGGAATGGATTTGTTATTCTCTGGTGCCTGTTTTGGTGCTGGGTAGCTTATGGGGTCTCCTGGGTTCTTACGTGCCTAATAAAGTTGCTGTTGGGGCTTGAGGGCCAGCAAGAATGCGTGGTGGGCTGGCGGTCTGGCTGTCTTTGTGCGATGGTGGCAGTCGCAGTGCGTATCACTTGTCATTGGAAGTGGCTGTCCTTGCAGGCGGACACTGCCATAGGCACATCAGCTACATGAACATATTGAGCACCACAATCAGCTGATGCTGGTACCTCACTTTCGTTTTCAATCTCCATCTCCAGATCACTTGCTTCAAAATTGGCGTCCAACAATTCAGAGTCGATAATACGCTAAATGTCATCCACGGAGTACTTTGCTTTACGCATTCACTTTGGTATCTCGTCATTTTAGAGGTTGTTGGCTCTTCGTGACTTACGCACGCGCAGGGAATCGAAGTCAAATCAATGAAGCAAACTTTCCTTCTAGCAAAGAGAGTTGAACTAAAATGTAACAGTGAGTTTTGTCTCCGTTTGCAGCGGATTACCATCCTCTACCCCTGAATTTCGACAAAAGTCGACATCCACCCTGAAAGAGTTAAATCTTCTGATCTCTTGCTCTATTGATGGGTTTTGTAGGAGATGTCAGATTGGACTTGGATAAGCTCTGACAACATTATAATGTGTTTGCTATAATGCAATTTAAAAAATGCAAAAATGTATTAAAAATGATTTGGAAAAATTGCTTATGATAGATAGATAGATAGATAGATAGATAGATAGATAGATAGATAGATAGATACTTTATTAATCCCAATGGGAAATTCACATTCTCCAGCAGCAGCATACTGATACAATAAATAATATTAAATTAAAGAATGATAATAATACAGGTGAAAAACAGACAATAACTTTGTATAATGTTAAATGTTAACGTTTACCCCCCTGGGTGGAATTGAAGAGTCGCATAGTTTGGGGGAGGAACGATCTCCTCAATCTGTCAGTGGAGCAGGACGGTGACAGCAGTCTGTCGCTGAAGCTGCTCTTCTGTCTGGAGATGATACTGTTTAGTGGATGCAGTGGATTCTCCATGATTGATAGGAGCCTGCTGAGCGCCCGTCGCTCTGCCACAGATGTCAAACTGTCCAACTCCATGCCAACAATAGAGCCTTCCTCACCACTTTGTCCAGGCGTGAGGTGTCTTTCTTCTTAATGCTGCCTCCCCAGCACACCACCGCGTAGAAGTGGGTGCTCACCACAGCAGTCTGATAGAACATCTGCAGCATCTTATTGCAGATGTTGAAGGATGCCAGTCTTCTAAGGAAGTATAGCCGGCTCTGTCCTTTCTTGCACAGAGCATCAGTATTGGCAGTCCAGTCTAATTTATCATCCAGCTGCACTCCCAGATATTTATAGGTCTGCACCATCTGTACACAGTCACCTTTGATGATCATGGGGTCCATGAGGGGTCTGGGCCTCCTAAAATCCACCACCAGCTCCTTGGTTTTGCTGGTGTTCAGTTGTAGGTGGTTTGAGTCGCACCATTTAACAAAGTCTCTGATTAGGTCCCTATACTCCTCCTCCAGCCCATTCCTGATGCAGCCCACGATAGCAGTGTCATCAGCGAACTTTTGCACATGGCAGGACTCCGAGTTGTATTGGAAGTCTGATGTATATAGGCGGAACAGGACCGGAGAAAGTACAGTCCCTTGTGGCGCTCCTGTGTTGCTGACCACAATGTCAGACCTGCAGTTCCCGAGACGCACATACTGAGGTCTGTCTGTAAGATAGTCCACGATCCATGCCACTAGGTATGAATCTAATCCCATCTCTGTCAGCTTGTCCCTAAGGAGCAGAGGTTGGATTGTGTTGAAGGTGCTAGAGAAGTCTAGAAACATAATTCTTACAGCACCACTGCCTCTGTCTAAGTGGGAGAGGGATCGGTGTATCATATAGATGATGGCATCCTCCGCTCCCACCTTCTCCTGATATGCAAACTGCAGAGGGTCAAGGGCGTGTTGAACCTGTGGCCTAAGGTGGTGAAGCAGCAGCCTCTCCATGGTCTTCATCACATGTGATGTCAGAGCAACAGGCCGGAAGTCATTCAGCTCACTAGGACTAATAATAATAATAATAATAATCATAATAATAATAATAATAGAATAAGCAAGCTTCAAAATTTTACATTTCCTCAGAGTTCTTAATTTACTTTAAATTTACTTTAAAATGGTACTAGGGTGTTGTACCGTGTTAGCCATTATGAATGTAGAGAAAAGCCAAGCAAAATGACACCTTTTATTGGCTAACTAGAAAGATTACAATATGCAAGCTTTCAAGGCAACTCAGGCCCCTTCTTCAGGCAGTACATCTTGCCTGAAGTAGGGGCCTGAGTTGCCTCGAAAGCTTACATATTGTAATCTTTTTAGTTAGCCAATAAAAGGGGTCATTTTGCTTGGCTTTTCTCTTAAAAGTGGTTAAATACCGTCAGGGATGACTGGGACTCCTACTCAGCCTGGACGTCTCTGCATAGGAAGGACCGAGAAACAGAGTGTGCTCAGGGCATTATCTCCCCCAGATTGTTAGATGGCGCCTCCCCCCCGCTTGCGGCAGCACCATGGTTTCCCACTGGGCATTATGGGAATTGGAGTTCTTTAACTCAGCGCTTTTGGGTGCCGCCAAGAGGTGCTGCAGGGACTGGGGAGTCCTGCTTTGTGGGGCTCCAGCTTTACGCAGAAGTGCTCATGGGCTAAGTCTTCGGGACACCGGAGGTAATTCCACGGATTCCTTAAAAGGAGCTACCCGCCACTGCCAGAGTCGGGAGGAAGAGGAACGAAGCTTGCTGGAGGAGGAGTGGAGGTGGAAGGAGAAACAGAGACAGAGAGAAGAAGAAGAAGTGCTGTGTGCTTAATCATTGTGCTTGGGAAGCGTTTCCCACAACAGGAATAAAACCCTGTGCTGTGCTGGAACTTGTGTCTGTGTCTGTCCGTGTCAGGTTTGGGGAGCTGGTGCGCCCCCTGCAGGCCACACTACTTCAAATATATACAAGTTTTAGTTAAGCAAATGCATTTCATAATTGTAATAATTCCTTTTAAATTGTTCAAGTAGACATTTCAGGCGTGACAATACGCAGAATTTGAATATGCAAAAGTAGTTGACAGCACTGACACATCAAACCATCAAAATGTCTCAAAAGAGTATAACGTGCAAAAGGGGGATTTCTTATGTGTCTAATTACATATTACATATTATTATATTACATGTAATAGAAATATTTATTAAATTTACTTACAAATACATGTTTTAATGCAATTTTCATCCGCATCCTGCTGAAAACAAACATTATGCTGTTATTCTTAAGAGTAACTTTTTCTTTCTTGGAAGTTCTGATTCACCGGGGATTTAATAAATCATTTAATAAATGAATGCTTTTATTAGACGTCTTTTGTACACGTTTAAGGCTGAATTCCAGGGGACCCTTAATAGAAAGTCCTGGGTGGTATTGTTTGATAAATTGTTTAGTTGTTAGTGAAATGACCTTTCATCTGTCAGCGTATATCTGAATTTAGCTTAACAAGACAAGACAGATTATAAAAGGTCAGGGCGCTTTAGCCCATTAACTACACGTCTTTGATAACCGTGACCAAGACGCTGGACGTTTAGCTGCTGCTGCTGCATACTTTAATGGTCTTTCTCATCGCTTTCATTAAATTCATAAGAAGCACATCCATTACACAACTATAGGCTGCCATGAAACAGGACTGTATGCTAAAAAAATTGCAGTCAGGAGCAAATTGCATTTTAAGTCCTAATTTGCCCCATAGAGACGTCATCTACATATGAATCTTCCTTAGAAGGACCTTAGAAGGGTGCGGGAGAACAGCTAATTGCTGTGTCATCAACGCCGTCTAACGTGCTCCTTACACTGTGGGCTGAAGAGGCCTGGAGAATTCATGGCACAGTACCATCATCCGTTATTGATTCTTGACATTTTCTTCTTACACCAGAGTATGTGAATAGATGGGCTTCCCAAGTCCGTGAGCTTAAATCAGACTTCTTACCCAATGGTAGACCTTGTAAGAGCTCAGCCTGGCCGGGACGCCCCTGATATGGAAGGTTGGGGGAAGGTAGCTTATTTAGAACACTGCCTCCCCCAAGACGCTAGATGGCAGCTCCCCTGGAGAGTAGCGGTGCCCCGGATTCCCACAGGTCATTCTGGGACTTGAGTTCGGTATCTTGGCCCTGTTGGGTGCCACCAGGGGGTGCTGTGGAAGGACCTGGAGAGTCATACTGTCCTCATAGCCCGGAACTACTAGTGAGCCGTGAGGATGGAAATCCAGAAGTGCTTCTGGGCTGAAGAAAACTTAAGCTCTCCATCCGACCCAGAAGTGCTAGCCAGTCACGTGGATGGAAGAGCAGAAACACTTCCGGGTCAGGCACTATATAAAGGACTGCGAAAAACCCAGCAGGCGAGGCAGAGTTGAGTGGATGGAGGACGAAGCTTGCTGAAAGGCGTGGAGGTAAAAATACCAACTTTACAAATTACTAATTACACAAAGATACAGATTTATTTAAACAGACAGGAAAACAGAGTAGTTTGAAAATGATTAAGATAAATGGAGTCCAGCAATGTCTACCCATTAATTAATTATTAAACTATTGTGAATCTGCAGCAGGGGGTGCTTGCTCCCTGGGATTGTGTTATTTATAGAAATGCCGGACATACTTGAACCTATATATATATATATATATATACATATATAGCTTCAGTAACCATAGCAGGAAATATCAAATGAGAGAAATATGACTCAAATATATACATACAGTATATATATGCATATATTGTCAGAGACATCACGTTGGGAGTAGTACCAGGATCTTTACCCAGTCAGTATAATGGAGGGACTGGGGAAGATCACACCAGATGGCTTGGGTTATGGGTTATGGCATTGCTATGGACTACCACAGGGCACATTGGGAACTGTAGTTCTTTGGCACAGCCCAGATGGGTGCTGCCATGGGGCGCTGAGAGGACTAGCGAGTCCTACTTGATTGGGCTCCAAACTCACATGGGAAATGCTTCTCAGCCACAGAAATACTCCCGGGTGTTACATAAAATATGTATGGAGTATGTGAATTTCCCCTTGGTATTAATAAAGTATCTATCTATCTATCTATCTATCTATCTATCTATCTATCTATCTATCTATCTATCTGTCTGTCTGTCTGTCTGTCTGTCTGTCTGTCTGTCTGTCTGTCTGTCTGTCTGTCTGTCTGTCTGTCTGTCTGTCTGTCTGTCTGTCTATATATCTATAAAAAGAGCTGTCAGCCTCAACCCAGGGAGTCAGAGTCGGGAGGAGGAAGACAAAGCTTTCCTGGAGGAGTGAACCACAGAGAGACGACAGAGTAACTGAGAGCTGCTTAGAATTAGAGTGTGGTTGTGAGGTGTGTAATGCATACCTGGAAGTGTTTCCCACAATAAAGCCCTTTGTTTATTGAAAAATTGTGTCTGAGCTTTTGTGTTGGGAGTTTGGGGAGCTGCAGCCAGTGCCAGTGTGAGGTTATTTTGCATCCTAGGCCAAACTTATTAGTGTGCCAACCGACTGTTTGGTAGCTAACCCGTTGCTCCTGGTCCTCCAACATTATAATCTGTGCCATTGACGAATGCCTAATTTGCCTTAATGGTGCCAGCCCTTGGGGGACCACAATATACATAAACAGTATATATACTTAAGTTGCTTTTAAATGCTGCTTTCACTTCTAATACACAATGTCCTTCATATCTACCTGTCATTAAATCAGGGGTTGCCAACCTGGGATGCCCGAGATGGCCTTTCATAGTGTACGACAAACAGGAAGGCTGTGTCATGATTCGCCAAAACTGAGTGAAGTGTGTTGTTCGATTTTATAGCAGTGCAATCGGCGTCTTGCAGTGTGCCATCATTTATGACTTTGTGCTCCTGCTCTATGATATAACGAGAATCAACCCTTGTGCATGCATCTGACACCTGTGAATGAGCCTCAGAAATGCGTGTTCTCACGAGCGCTCATAAAGGCGAATAACCTTTCATTAAGAAAATGGAATTTGGACCTTACAATGATAAGCTTGAGGTTTAGTATCGATTTCTGTGCAAGTCTTGATCGTCAATCATCATTGATTTTGAGGTTTGATTCACATTTTATCCAGTATGGGGGGAGTGATACAGGGGGACTGAATTGTATGCCACACCTGCTGCTTACACCCAGTGCTGGTGTTATAGGGGGGTAGATGGGAAGCAAAGCTTGTCATGTCACCCTTTCACATTTCACCCCAACCCAACAATTCGCCTCCCATATTTACCCCTCACATTTCGCCCCCCCCCACCACATTTCGCCTTCCACAATTTGCCCCATGTACATAATGAGTAGGCTACAGAAATGTAAATAATGCACCTAATTATTATATATCTTGTAATTTATTTTGCTTAAAAATTGCCAAAAACTTCAACATGCCCTTTGCAGGTGGAACGTTTTTCACAAACCCAGATTCCATGTTGTTCATCTATCGTTCTCTTTGAAAAAACGTAAATGTGGTTGTCATCATCTACCAATTTTCTTTTGCATCTTATTAACAGAACTCTCTTTGCCATTGTAAATTTTTATAATATTTTACGGCGCGGTGCGTGGTGTGGCGGCGTATATATTGATATTGCACTGTCTGTGACATGCTGCTTGTTCCTCAGAACCACAGATTGTCAGGTGGCGAAAACAGCAAATGCGTGCTGCGTAACGGCCGTAGTGTGTTTGGACAAATTAAATTGAGTAACAGTGCTAACGAAAAAACTCCACGAAATCCAGTAACTCTCGTTCTATGGAATGCTATTTCGATATCTCTCTATTATATAAAAAAGTGACCTTCTCGGAAAGACACTTATACGTCATGCAAGAAAGAGATTTGACCACGCCCAGGGCCGGAAATAAAGGACAGAGTAGATGACAAAGTAGAACGTCATAAAGAATTCCAAAATGCTGGCGTGATACACATACAGAGCAGGTTAGAGATAATGGAAGTACGAAAATTCGAAAGTCTCAAAAAAAGGATAGGAAAGATCGCATTAGATCGCAAACAAACGGAAATTATTACTCGGTGAAATAACGGAACAATGAAAAGAGATCGAATATATAGTTCGGATTTAAACTTTAAGTCGGAGACTTGTAGATCATCTAATTTGTGTTGCCAGCGAGAATTAAAAGATTTCAAAAATGTTGGCGCAGTATGAAGACTTTTAACATGAGATTCTTTCAAGTCACGCTCTACTTACAACTCTTTTCAAACAAGACCACGGTCATCTAACCTCAGTCGTGTGAATGCTTTTGTCAGATACAGTTCCTGTGCTCCCAGCTCTTATAGATTTTATCAGGACAATAATTTTATACGTTCTAGATGACACATCAACGACTAAGCGAAGAAGAAAGAGCATGGACAAACATTTGAAAAAGTAGTTTTATTTATTAGAGAGAAAGAAACGATATTCACTCACAGGCAGATATACCTGTACGTTGAGTTGTCACGATGTAAGTCCAAACACGGAATCAAAATTCAATGCGATCTTGAAGAAAAGTTAATTCCAAATATTGTTTTCACTAAAGTTTTAAAGTAAAAGTGAAAAGAATGCATATGTAACAATTCCCATGAAAATAACAATCTCTTAAAATTGTATATCCGGTAAACCAAACCCGGGGGTGGGTGAGCAAAGCGAGCAGGGGGCTGAGCCCACTAGTTTAATATAAAATCAAAATTAAAAAAAAAAAAGATAAAATACAGGTAATAATAATTTTTTAAAAACCTTAAATGATCCAGGTAGGTGATAGGAAAAATATCTGGGGTGAAGTGTGAGGAGCAAAATGTCCATCCATCCATTATCCAACCTGCTATATCCTAACTACAGGGTCACAGGGGTCTGCTGGAGCCAATCCCAGCCAGCACAGGACACAAGGCAGGAAACAAACGCCGGGCAGGGCGCCAACCCACTGCAGGGCACACACACACACAGTTTAGGATCGCCAATCCACCTAACCTGCATGTCTTTGGACTGTAGGAGGAAACCCACGCAGACACGGGGAGAACATGCAAACTCCACACAGGGAGGGACCCGGGAAGCGAACTCAGGTCTACCACTGCGCCACTGTGCCGCCCCAGAGCAAAATGTGTGGAGTGAAATTTTATCAAGGACAAAATGTGGTGGGCATAATGGGGGTGGGGGTGGGGGGGTAATTTTTCTGGATCCCAGGTTCATCAACTGGGACTCATTACTTAGCAGTGTGCCAGGGGGGGTCATTGATCCCCTCGATCGTTGAACGTGTGCCATTTCCTCAACGCCACTTGAAGCTTGGCAGGATACCCCAACCCTCCCGGATCGTCAATCGAGTGTCTAATCTTCACGGGGGGGACACATTTACAAGTTGTTTGAGATTTATGACGGTAAATCGCTTAATTTATATTGCAAATTTATGCACTGAGTGCAAAGCTTACTTTTCTGAGTTCAGTTTGTTCACCCTCAGCACTGTATGTGGTTCAATTTATGGTTCAAAAATGAGAAATTACTTCACCTTCAAATGTGATGTGACTTTTGTAGGGGTGGCAACATAAGTCAAACATTTTCTGGGAGTGCGGGACATAATAAAAGCTTAATCAGAGCCTTTCATAATTATCTATAATTCAGATGTGGCCCATCTTGTAGGTGCTTTTGCAAGCTAATTGTTGTATCTAACTGCCTTATCGTCTATCGAGAGCTGATGGCACTTCATATCTTTCATCTCTAGAGTCACTGCACGATTTGGAATCAAATGTGTGTTCAGTTCCGTATGGAATTTGCCGACCTTGCCATTACCTTAATGACATTTTAACAAAACAAATTATTTAAAATAACTCTAACAATGATTCTCAGTGCGCCGAGTGGGATCTGTCCACTCATTCCAGTCAATCATTAGACCGTCTTACGCACGACTGGCTTTAACGTTTTTAGCCGCTGAGGCTTACGTGTCGCGGACATCTGCTCAATGTGTTCATAAAGAACGTTGCTTTTACTTTTACTGCTAGTGAAAAGGCAGGAGAGGCTGAAAGGAGAGCATGGCGGCTACTTTGTGTCAGAATGACATGTCCAGAACTGCCAGCCTTCACCTATTTGCCAGTGCATGCCGAGGGTCTCCAGCATGTCTGTGAGCGCTTCACTCTCAGTTGCCCCCCTCAGGCCTGATGGTAATTATAAGGACCATATACACGCTGCAGACATTGATTTACAAAATAAGTGAAGTATGCTTAATAACAAATTTCCTTGTAACTGTTGGGCTGCATATTTCAAGAGATAAATATCTGAAAAAAGCTCCCTGAACCTTTTAGCCCATAGACAACAACACACAGATGGCTTCTCGGAGAAGAGAAAACACCCCAGAAGCAAAGAGCAGATGTGCGCCGAGGTAGCCTTCAAGGTTCTGGAAATGAAGGACGACAGCGGGCGAAGGTTACCCGTCACAAAGGCAAAATCCAAAGAAAACGTGAGGCTATAAAGCGGAGAAAAAACACGTCCTTTGTTAAACTGCAGAGTATTCCTTCAGGAACAGAGATGCTCTGAAACCAAGGTGCAGACCCCCTGACGGACACAGACTGCCTTCTAAAACGTCTTATTCCAATTATATAGTCGCTGGAAGTCAGGGGCAATGTAAAGGCGAGTCGCGTATTCGATAACAAACACCGGTGGAAGTTAAAGGGGAAAGAGCTGCAGCCGTCACTTCTCAGAATTTAGTTTGATTAAAGCCATTTGTATCCCCCTTAAAGGCTGGCTGGCTGGACAGGTTTGCCCTTTGTAGACGTCTTCACTTCCTACGCTTGTTTGTTTTTTGGAGAGAGGGACGACTTGGCACCCCAGCTGGTGTGGACCCCACTTCTCTAACCTGGCTAGGAAGCTTTGATAATGGAAGGTTAGGGTGGGAATAACAGCCTCTCAGCATTTCAGTGCCAGGGCCAGAGGACGTTACCGTGGGTATAGCAGGGCTGGCTTCCTAACAGCCACGGAGTAACAACTGGGATGGACTTGGCAACAGGGAAGGACAGCACGGTGGGCAACTGTCTGCTATGGGCACAGCCTCCCCCTTTACAATGGATACCTGCAAGGCAGCATGGGAGTTGTAGTCCTATAGGCCTGCCCTGTCTGGTTCTGGGGTGGAGCTGTCAGATAGTAACCTTACAGGGACTGCTGTAGCCCTGTTGGACCCCGAAGTGTGACAAAATGGCAAACAAATGTTTAGAATGTGGTGCTTTACCATAACATGATGTGAAATGATCACATTTTTAAAATTTGTGGGGAAATGTTTCAGGTAAAGTACCACTTCCGGTTAGCAGAAATAGCTCAAAAGTCGATAGAAATCTACGTTTTGTAACTGATACTGTACTTGAATGCAAAATTTGGTTGACCTAAGTGAAAGTGTACTAAAGTTATCATGTTTAGATACACACACACACAGACAGACATAATTCCAAAAATTGTATTTTTGGACTCAGGTAGGTCTAAAACGTTGAGATTCATCAAAATCTCGAAATCGAATTTTTGGACGATTCCAATACTTTTCCTATACTATTCCTATAAGTTATTACACACGCAGGATAAAAGGCAAAAAAATGTCTTTTTGTTAAACTTCAGTTACTTTCTCTACATAACAGTTGTGTTATTTCTTTATGGCAAACTTAGATAAGCTTTATTTATCAAATTCACTATGTCTTATACGTACGGCCTGGTCAGTGTGGTCAATTCAATACGCTACTGGATGTGGTTTGAAAACTGCTTGCCCTTCATGGCTTACCAACTGCAAGGCAGATCATAAACTGGCACTAATCTGTAATCAGAGGGATAAGAAATAATTAGAGTATTCATTTATAGATAGTTTAGCTTGTGGGGGGATATAACAGAATCTTCCACTGACGATCAGGTCAGGTTGGGGAGCAGGTAAAGGGAGTTGCTGCTTTCACCTTATGATGAAACAGCTTGGGATCCTGGTTGGCAAACCCCCCTCAGGAACACATGTGGCCCAGTCCCACCCTCTGGAAATGACTGCCACGGCCAGGTGTTACATGGGCGTTCCCTTGGCCTGGTCCAACCACACTTGGTCCTCAACAATGAGCTGGATCATCCTCTGGGAAACGCGCCACATGGCCGTAGTGCCATAACTGATGGTCCCTCACAGTGCAGGTAATGTGCCTCATTCAGGACTCCATTAGCAACACAAAGTCAAACCAGCGGTACCCAAGGATTCTCCAAAGAGACACAGTATTGAAGGAGTCCAGTCTTCATCTCAGGTCACTGGATAGCCTCCATGTCTTGCAACCACATAGCAAGACAGGAAGCACCAGGACTCTAAAGACTTGGACCTTCGTCCTTTTGCATAGATATTGGGAGTGCCACACACCCCTTTCCAGCGACCTCATGACCCCCCATGCTCTCCCAATCTGTCTACTGACTTCATAGGAAGAGTCACCAGAGACATGAATGTCACAGCCGAGGTAAGTAAACCTCTTGATGAGCTCGAAACTCTCTCTGCAGACAGACACACTGCTGATGGGCCGTGCCTATGAGCTCATAAAAGGCCCGGATCTTTGGTTTTTATATCAGGTGTGGCGGACGGCTGGGACCTTTGGAGAACGGAAGGGACTGGGAGAAAGGCAATATCTCCCCCGGGCCATGAGAGGGGCAGCTGCCCTGGTTTGCATCAGAGTCATGGGATCGGAGGTTTAGAAAACCAACCCTGATGGATCCCATGGCCACCGCCAGGGGGGGGACGCCCGGATGACTATGGAGCCTTGGACTGCAGTACTTCCGCCACACCAGGAAGTGTTGCCGGCACAGGAACCAGGTACACCGGAGTTATTCCGGGTGCCCATGCAGCACTTCCGCCACACCAGGAAGTGCTGCAGGTGGGTCATCAGGGAGCACATCCGGGGTGCAACATGAAAGGGGCCGGTCTCATTCCATTCAGGGAGCTGGAGTCGGAGGCAGAGGACAGAGCTTGTGAGAGAGGTGTGGAGGCGGCAGAAAAAAAGGAGAAGGAGAAACAAAAGGACAGTGTGCATTGTTGGGGATTTGGGCAGTGTGTGTGTGTGTGTGTGTGCTGTAAAGAAGAAAAACAAAATAAATGTGTGTGTTCTGGACATTGGGAGTCCTGTGTCTGTCTGTAGTCAGGCTGATCTTCCACACAGGACACTCAGTCTCAGTCAATATTTCTGCTTTTGCTATAGATTTAAATGCTTAACTCTCTTTTGCTGATTTCATTATATTTTGCCCTTTCTCTGTGCAGTTTTTCCCCTTCATTGTATCTTATTAATGACAATTAAAAACGAGCAGAACAGACATGCAGGCAAACAACACTGAATAATCAAAGGCTGCAACTACTTTAGAGTCAGACGCACTAATTAGTAAATAATTAAACAATTAGAACACCTGGAAAAGTAGAATGAAAATCAATGTGAAAATATTGTTAAAAAAAAAAAAACATTATTCCCATATAACTGCTTGGTACATTTTAATATACCGTATTTACGAGTGTACCACGCGCACATTTTTTCCCGAAAATTAGCATTAGAAAATCAGGTGCGCGTCATACACAAGGAAATTTTTTTCTGTAATGTTTACTTCTTCCGCTTGGGCTCGCTCGCGCACTCTCTCTCTCTCGCTCGCGGGCAATCTCTCTCTCTCTTTCACTCACGCTCTCTCTCTCTCTCGCTCGCGCTCTCTCTCTCTCTCTCGCTCGCGCTCTCTCTCTCTCTCTCTCGCTCGCGCTCTCTCTCTCTCGCTCACGTGCAATCTCTCTCTCGCTCGCGCGCAATCTCTCTCTCTCTTTCACTCACGCTCTCTCTCTCTCTCGCTCGCGCTCTCTCTCTCTCTCGCTCGCTCGCGCTCTCTCTCTCTCTCGCTCGCTCGCGCTCTCTCTCTCTCTCGCTCGCTCGCGCTCTCTCTCTCTCTCGCGCTCTCTCTCTCTCGCTCACGTGCAATCTCTCTCTCGCTCGCGCGCAATCTCTCTCTCTCTTTCGCTCGCGCTCTCTCTCTCTCTGTCTCGCTCGCACTCTTTCTCACTCGCGCTCTCTCTCTTTCTCTCTCTCACTCGCGCACTCTCTCTCTTTCTCTTTCTGTCTCGCGTGCGCTCTCTCTCTCTCTCGCTCGCTCTTTCATCATGCAACAAAAACAGAAGGGCATTTCGCAGAAAATGTGCCCTAAACACTTCCTTTACAATCTCAACGTGTGTCGTACACGGGGCAAATTTTTTTCGCGATTTTCTTTGCAAAAATTAGGGTGCACATCTTACATGAGGGTGCGTGGTACACGAGTAAATACGGTATACAGTGGAACCTCGGTTCACGAACGTCTCGGTACACGTACAACTCGGTTTACAACCAAAAAGTTCGCCAAACTTTTGCCTCGGTTCACGACCACACACTCGGTATACGAACAAGCCAGTTTCCCTTTCGGTTTGTACATATTCAGTCTCTCCCTGTGCATTTCCTGTGCAGCGAGCAAGAAAGAGAGCGTGACACACACATATACACACACATAGAGGCAGCCCCGAGAGAGAGGCAACAGACAGAGGCACACACACAGGCAGCGAGACAGAGAGAGCACCGCACACACACAGGAGCGCGCGAGAGAGACACACACAAAGGCACTCCAGGCTCGCAAAAGAGAGACGCACGCACACACACACAGAGGGACGCATAAGGTAGAGAAGGCTTGTTTTTGTTTTCAGTTCTATTTACAGCGATCGGTTCGTAGCCTGCATTGTTGCAATGTTACTTTTCTTGGTGGTTTATTAAATTACAGATTTTTTCAAATGTTCATTTTTTCCCCTGTGCTTAAAACTCATTAAAAAAAAAAGTGTTTTTAGCGAGTGGTTCGTAGCGCTATAGCGCGAACTATTGCAGTGTTAGTTTTCTCTGTTGTTCAAGGTTTTCTCAGTGTTATTCAATGTTTTTACATTTAGTTTACCATTACACTGTGCATTCTATGGTATAATTAACTATATTTGTGCTTAAAAACTAAAAAAAAATATATTTACATACAGTTCGTACGGTCTGGAACGGATTAATTCTTTTTACATACAATCCTACGGGAGAAATTGCTTCGGTTCATGACCAACTCGGTTTATGACCAGAGTTTTGGAACGAATTATGGTCGTGAACCGAGGTTCCACTGTATATATATATATATATATATATATTTTTTTTTTTTTCACCAAACATAGTTTTCTAATTTCTATATTGTTCCCAAAACACAGAACTTACACAAACTTACAGAAATAACACATCACTTAATTAGCCCAGGAGTCCAATTAAAAGCACAAGCAGGTTGGAACAAAAACCTGCAGCGACAGTGTGCCCCCAGGACCGAGTTTGAGAAACACTGAGCTAACAATCAGGCAAATATTTTAACCTAACTAAGAAAATACTTCTATCAATTTAACATAACCTACCTAATTCATTCAATTCTTTATTGTCATGTGTACAAGTACAAGTACCATGTACAATGAAATGCTTGCTTGCATGTGCCCCCGCAGACAGTGAACATAGACACAAAAAAAAAAACACACAAACACAATAAATAAATGAATATAAATAAGTAAATAAATAAAACCAGAATTCTAGGAATAAACAGAGACAGTGGCAGAAGTATATATGCAGGTAGCAGTGGAGGTGACACAAGGTTACTGATTGTTCATGAGTCTGATTGCAGTTGGGTAGAAACTGTTCCTGAACCTGGAGGTGCTCGTCCAAATGGACTTTACTCACTTCCCAGATGGGAGAAGGCTGAAAAGTGACAATGCAGGGTGGCTGGGGTCCCGCCTGATACGGTTCACTTTCCTGAGACAGCGTGTAGTGTGGCTGTCATGGATCGCAGGGAGCTGTGTGCCCGTCATCTGCTGTGCTGTATTCACCACATGCTGCAGAGCTCTGCAGTCCTGAACTGAGCAGTTGCTGCACCAGGATGTGATGTATCCTGTCAGGATGGATTCCACAGTACACCTGTACAATCTGCACAGGGTTGTGGGGGACATCCGGGCTTTACTCAGTCTCCTGAGGAAGTAGAGGCGTTGTTGGGCTTTCTTGACTACTGCCACAGTGTGACTTGACCATTTAAGGTCACCAGTGAGGGTGACTCTGAGGAACCTAAAGCTGCTGACCTGCTCCACAGCCTCACCTCTGATGTAGATGGGGCTATGCTCTGTTGCCTGTTTGCAGAAATCCACAATCATCTCCTTAGTTTTGCTAACGTTGAGGGTGAAGTTGTTGTCCTGACACCATTCTCCCAGGAGTCTAACTAACTAACAAATACACCAACAATAACACCAACCGACTATAAGACTGACCGCCACAGCACAGCTCTGAAGTGGTCAAACACATGCCGGACTCTTGTTTTGAATCCCAAATTCAATTCAAAGTGCCAGCTCTGAGCTTTTCAAGCACATATTCTGGTAAATTCATACCATATACTGTACTCACGTTGTCAATATGAAGAAATGTCACGCGATTTTTTATTTTTTAAGCTGGAATGAATGAAATATTTTGACATATGTGTGCCAACCAGTGCGTGTCATCCATTCAGGTTAGCCAATAATATGCTCATAACTTAAAGTCTGTCGGAATCAAAGAGAAACGAGTCAATAAAGTGAAGCGGGAGTGAAAGAGGACCCTGCCCAAGCAAGCACAGCATGATGGCAACCACAGATAAGAAGAAGTGAAACGCACAAGTGGAGCTCACACCAAGTGGCCGTGAAAAAAAAAAAAATCCAAGCCTGGCCAGTTTAGGAATAAAAGCCGAGCCTTCAGAATTCAAGTGTCGCCTGCCAATCTGTTCTCAGTCTCTCCTGACACATTTTAGAAAGCTGAGGCGACTTGTCAGTTCCCCTTACAAAGTTTTATAGAAGCCCCTCTGGGATGCTGGATGGGAAATGTAATATTCGACGACATGAAAACGGCGTCCAGCGCTTGATAGATAACAGGCCACTTTCTGTTACAAGAGTGGGGTTTCCTGCAAATCCTTAACAGCTGCAACACGTCACTGAAGCGGCCTCAAAGAATATGAAAACGACAGCTTTAATTAAGAAACACAAAGGAACATGGGAAAAAAAAACAAAAAAAACACATTCACTACAATTAAATATTTTATGTAAACATTTAAAAAATGTCTTTAATTCTGCTTACTGACTTGCACGGCTCTGTAATACGATTAATTAGTTTTAGTCTAATTAGGAGATTCAATTACTCAAGTGATCTTTCTATCTAATGAACAATGAGCAATGACACTTAAGGCACAGAATATAACAATACTGGAGGGCAAAAATGAGTACTAGAAAGGCCCAAACAAACCACAGAAAAAGCAAATAAGTACTTCTGTGTTAACGTTTCCAGGAATCGGCTAAAATGTAGCGCAGCCAGTGCTGACTGATGTGACAAGAGTGGCGCATGAAAAGAATTACGACACGTTTAACTGAAGGGTTCAATGGAAACTACTACAGCATCAAAATACTACGAGATACATGTAAATGTGTGATGTGTGTTGTGTTGAACCAGTGGCCTCCCTGTGTGTGTCCTGGTTAGGGCGGCTGTACTCCCCCTGGTGGCGTCACAATGTGCATACATCTGTATATATACATGGACATACAGTATATACTGAGGTGGGCTGGCGCCATACCCAGGGTTTATTTCCTGCCTTGTGCCCTGTGTTGGCTGGGATTGGCTCCAGCAGACCCGTGACCCTGTAGTTAGGATATAGCGGGTTGGATAATGGATGGATGGATACAGTGCATACACAGCTGAGCATGTGCGCTTGGGGGACATCAGACAAACAATACCACCCCAAGCAGAGAGGGGGCGCTGCCACTAATCACCTCACCTCTTCTATCAGCTTTACACTGGCTGGAAAAGGTGTCACCCAGTCTCCGTAATACCCTTCAAGGTTGGTCAGGAGATCAGGAGACACTTGGAAGTCAGGGCTTCATTTGTGGACCACCGTTTGAAGAGGAAGAACATTCACAGAGCTTTGATTTGATCTATTTTGACTTGTGAAAGTTTTGCACCTGAGCGCACAATTTATTATGTTGTATTTATTAGTTGTCTGAACACCATCACTACATGGGGGTTGACAGCTGGTGCCTCAACTCGTTTACTTTTGCCAAATGTCTCCTTATTTTAAAACTTTTAAAACAAATATGGAAATATGCAGCCAGATACACACAAAACACAGACAGAGGTGCAAACATAAGTACGTAATGTACATAAAAAGAGACAAACAAATAAATACTCGTAGAAACACATCCACACAAACCACAATGTACAACATCTATCTATCTATCTATCTATCTATCTATCTATCTATCTATCTATCTATCTATCTATCTATCTATCTATCTATCTATCTATCTATCATATAGTGCCTCTCTATCTATCTATCTATCTATCTATCTATCTATCTATCTATCTATCTATCTATCTATCTATCTATCTATCTATCTATCTATCTATCTATCTATCTTATTATATAGTGCCCTTCACCTCTCTATCTATCTATCTATCTATCTATCTATCTATCTATCTATCTATCTATCTATCTATCTATCTATCTATCTATCTATCTATAGTGCCTTTCACCTCTCTATCTATCTATCTATCTATCTATCTATCTATCTATCTATCTATCTATCTATCTATCTATCTATCTATCTATCTATTATATAGCACCGTTCACATCTATCTATCTATCTATCTATCTATCTATCTATCTATCTATCTATCTATCTATCTATCTATCTATCTATCTATCTATCTATCTATTATATAGTGCCTTTCACCTCTCTATCTATCTATCTATCTATCTATCTATCTATCTATCTATCTATCTATCTATCTATCTATCTATCTATTATATAGTGCCTTTCACCTCTCTATCTATCTATCTATCTATCTATCTATCTATCTATCTATCTATCTATCTATCTATCTATCTATCTATCTATCTATCTATCTATCTATCCCATAAGAGAGAGAAAAATAAAATGTCATGTTAATGCAAATTATGGAGAAACAGTCCAAGGACCTTACAAAGCCAGTTCAGCTCTGGCAGATGTAATCCAGGGTGGTCTCCTAGCCACACGCCATGCCACACAGACAGCGGGGGACTGTCCCCTGATTCCTTAAGCCTTTAAGTGCCAATGAGAATTTCAATTTCAGTGAATTCTTCAACAGGAAGCACAGAATGCAGCAGAACTCATGTAAGTTTCCAGCATATGGACTAGCAGCCGTTACCGTAGCAAGCACATCTTGAGCCTCTGCAGAAGATCAGACCGATCTTGTTGTTGCATAAAGCTGTGAAGACCATCGTGAAGTGTGTGACTCGGCTGTAGTACGTGTTCACAGAGCGCAGGAGTGGCCTGGCAGGCTTGTCCTGTGGCTGACCAGCAGGCCGCGCTGTTGATAAGAGTAAGGTTGTCCTGAATGATAACAGGTCGCCCTCCAAGTTCTGGTGTTAACACGCACCCATTATTGCTGCACGAGTGCTGCGCGGCTTCTTTAAATATACACACACGAGTAGAGTATATAATCAAAAGTTCCTGAATGATTAGAAAGTCTCTCTAATTGTAGCCCAGCGGCCAAGTGAACCTCTGTTTTTCCTAGCTATGATCCTTATTTACATTTCCCACGTGACTCTAATTTTTTTTCCTACCCATAAATCTTTTAAGTATTATAGACCAGAAGATACCTGGAATTTAGATTCTTTTTGTAAACAGCAGGGCCTCTTTTGAGGCTGTGCTCGGCGTGCAGGAGAAATATGTTACATTACGGGGATGTTGACTCACCGCGTCAATAAAATTGAAATGAGTAATTATGAGGAGAATCTAGTTTTCAGGAGATATTGAATGAGAAGTCATTCACTGCCTTTACTAATTACCTATATGCAGCTAATGTATTGCAGCTGTTACACGTCCAAAAGGCCCTGCAGACGCCGTCCGCATTTCTCACCCTGATGAGATCTATAAAGCTGCCTGTACTCATTTACGGAAATCGACTCCACAGAACAGAAAACACAAGAGCTTTAAATTCCCGGCCGCCCGTGTTCTCCTTGTGCCTGAGTGGACATCTCGCTCTGGGTTTATGGGTTTTCCTTACACATCTCAGTCCCTTCCAGTGCCTTGGGGTGGCACTTTTACATAAACCTAAATGTTTAGGGTACACAGCACAGGCAAATTTGGCTAAGGATTACACAATGAGTCAGAAGTGAGAACTGAGCCAGTGTCATTCCTGCTTGGTGCCCAGTGCTGCCAGGACAGGCTCAGGCCACAACGCGGACTTCCAGAGGGCAGGTCTGAGAAAGTTACATTACTACACTAGGGGGCTTTGCCCCCTGATCACTTCGCTTGCCAACCCCCGGGTCGGCACTACACGCTAGCCTCTTTGCGGTTCTGCCACTCGCGCATGGGGATGTGGATGTACAATTTAAATACATTTTTATTTTCATGGGAATTCTTACATATTCATAATAGAACTAACTCTTTTACATTACAGCGAGGAATTAACCATATTAAAATAGAGTAAAACATAATAATTGGAAAGTAAATTATGTTTCATGTTGTGTTAAGAGTTATTCCTTGATAAGATGTTTTCTTTGTGTTTGGCTTTGAAAATTAACACGCAAATACATTTTAAACTTACACTTTAACCATAAAACTTCAATAAAAACAATTTTTGAATTCAATTTTCGTCAGTATCGCATTGAATTTTGATTCTGTGTTTGGACTTTCATCATGACAACACAATGTATAACTGCCCGGGAGTGACTTTTGTTTCTTTCTATTAAATAAAATGACTTTTTTGAATGTTTGTCACTGTGATTTATTAATTGTTTTTACAAAAGCTATTCGAACAGGAAACTGTAAACGTTTTAATACGAATGGCATATCAAGATCTCCTTTGGTGTCTAATGTTATCCCCTGAGGATGTACTACATTACCTTTCTTGGAAACATCCTTCTTTCAACAGTAATTCATGCGGTGGAAGACCGGACGGTATTAACGGTAGTAGATATTCTTCGTGACATTGTAAGTTGATGTTTTCATCTTCCGCACCATCACCACCAACTGTTTCAGCATAGTCTATTGATACGCTTTTAACCAATTTGCAGTGTAACTGATGGTAATTTTTGGCGTTAATTCGTTTGACTTCCTCGTTTCTCATTGCTGGGTTTGCCCGTGTACTCATTTTTACTGTTGATAACCCTCGCTGATGAAATTCTTCAATAAGATTTGGACTTAATACGTCTTCTTTAATTGGGAACGTAAAGTGAGGAAAACGTTAACATTTATAAGAGTGGAGAGAGCGGGAAGTGTGTCTGACAAAAGCATTCACACCAATGAGAGCTGAGAGGGCTGTGGGCGTGGCTGAATATGGTGAGAGGAGGGCGGGACTTGAAAAATCTCTCATGGCCAAAGTGTCATCTCGCGGGACTTGAAATTATCTTCCAAAAAGTCTCGTCTCGTCGAAGGATTTTTTTTCATTATAATAGAGAGACATGGCGGCACGGTGGCGCAGTGGTAGCACTGCTGCCTCGCAGTATGGAGACCTGGGTTTGCTTCCCGGGTAACTCCCTGCGTGGAGTTTGCATGTTCTCCCCGTGTCTGTTTCCTCCCACAGTCCAAAGACATGCAGGTTAGGTGGATTGGCGATCCTAAATTGTCCCATGTGTGTGCTTGGTGTGTTTGTGTGTGTCCTGCGGTGGGTTGGCACCCTGCCCGGGATTGGTTCCTGCCTTGTGCCCTGTGTTGGCTGGGATTGGCTCCAGCAGAACCCCGTGACCCTGTGTTCGGATTCAGCGGGTTGGAAAATGGATGGATGGATGGAATAGAGAGACAGCATAGGCGTCAGCTTTCACAGTTCATGTTAAAGGGGCAAAGCTACACCAAGACGTTTCCCTTTTTGAAATGACACTTTCGGTACAAACTCCTAACGTGTCACTGCACAAGTCAGGCTTCGCTCGTGTCACACAAGGGTCATAACTGCTGTTGCACTGAAGCACACTGTGTCTTCTAATGGTTTTCTGACCCAATGATTCATTTTCTGGTGTCTGTTTTTTATTTTGATGTTTACAATCCAACATCCCCCCCCCCCCCACCCAAATTCCCACATCCCCACCCCCACCCAAATTTCCCAGCACCATTTTGTTTTTCTCCCTATACACCAGTTGCCATGGGAACCCCTCCCATAATGCACTGGGTTTTACATGACAGTGAACATACTCAATGTGACCCGCTTCAAAGTTTCTGAGATACGACTCGTTCCTTGTGATCTTCATCCTTTAATTATTTTGGGAGTTTGTTTTTTTTTTTTTATTATGACTGCCTTTTGCTCTTTTGATTTTTTTTTTTTTTAGCGTTTCTAGCTTTGGTCGTTTCCCACTTGAATCTGCTGGCCTCTCTCTTTCTCCTGCTCTCTGCTCATACATTTTTCTGACCTCTCAGTACAAGTCAGTGCAACATGTGTGCTTGAGGGAGCATCTGTTGAGGTAAGCCATTCCACCCCAAGACAAGAGGGGGCGCCGTCATTAACCACTTCCACTGTTTTGCTTGCAGCTTCCAAAGCCTAACTCTCTAGGGTGTGACCACACCCCCTTCCCACCATGCTTAGCTCCTGAAGCCCCGCCTCTTCCAAGGATGGTCACGACACAGGGGTGGGACAAAAATAGGTTTAAGTGCCTTGAGCATGCGAAAGGTGCCGTATAAACAAAATTCATCAATATTGTTATTATTATTATTAGGTTTACAGTTATTTGTGTGAGAAAAGACTTGCATGATTAGGATTATTCCAATAGCTTTGTTAACTTAATTAACTGAAAAGAGTGTCACAATGGCACAGTGCACTTAGGTAAGTGCTCAAATTGTTGGCCTTCAGTACTCACAGCTGTAAACCTAACGCTTGTCCACCTTCTGTATGTTCAACCTGCTAGCAGCAACAACAACAATTTGTTTCTTATAAAGCCAAAAATCACACAAGAAGTGCCTCAGTGGCTTTGATAGCCCCCCAGTCTGGACTCCCAAAAACAAATGAAAAAAAAATCTTGGGGAAAGGCAATTCAGAAAGAGAGAGAGGGAGAGATAGAGGGAGGGAGAGAAAGAGAGGGAAGAGGGGAGAGATAGAGGGAGAGAGAGAGGGAGGGAGAGAGAGAGAGGAAGAGGGTGAGGTGGAGAGGGAGGGAGAGAGAGAGAGGGAGAGAGAGAGACAGGAAGAGGAGAAGAGATAGAGGGAGAGAGAGAGGGAGGGAGAGACAGGAAGAGGGGGAGATTGTTAGAGATAGAGGGAGGGAGAGAGAGAGGGGAAGAGGGGAGAGATAGAGGGAGAGAGAGAGGGAGGGAGAGAGAGAGAGGAAGAGGGGAGAGAGAGAGGGAGAGAGAGAGGGAGGAGAGAGAGAGAGAGAGAGAGAGAGAGGGAGGGGGGGCGGGAGAGAGAGAGAGAGAGAGAGAGAGAGAGAGAGAGAGAGAGAGAGAGACAGGAAGAGGAGAGAGATAGAGGGAGAGAGAGAGGGAGGGAGAGACAGGAAGAGGGGGAGATTGTTAGAGATAGAGGGAGGGAGAGAGAGGAAGAGGGGAGAGAGAGAGAGGGAGAGAGAGAGAGGAAGAGGGTGAGGTGGAGAGAGAGAGAGAGGGAGAGAAAGAGGGGGAGAGAGAGAGGGAGGAGAGAGAGAGAGGAGAGAGAGAGG